>NW_027094714.1:0-61352 GCF_029207755.1 Chamaea fasciata
TGGGTGCCCGGATGAGGGAGTTGGACACAAAGGATGGGCTTTTTCCAGGGGTAAGTAAAAGTCAGCTGCCCAGGTGCCTGATGTCAGTTTGCAGGTGGCTATTGGTCCTCCATTGGAAAGCCAGGATTCCAGCTTGTGGCAGCTTGCATCGGGAAGTAATACTGATCTGTTCGGGATTGCAGGTGGCCGAGGCCTGGTGCCCGGCAGAGGGAGTTGGGCACAAAGGATGGCCTGTTTCCAGGGGTAAGTAAAGTCAGCTGCCCAGGTGCCTGATGTCAGTTGGTAGGAGGCCTTTGGCCCTCCAAGGGAAGCATGTCTTCCAGTTTGTGGCAGCTTGCATCTGGAAGCAATCCTGTTCCGTTCGGGATTGTAGGTGGGCGAGACCTGGTGCCCGGCAGAGGGAGTTGGGGCACAAAGGATGGGCTGTTTCCAGGGGTAAGTAAAGTCAGCTGCCCAGGTGCCTGATGCCAGTTTCTAAGAGGCCTTTGGTCCTCCATGGGAAACCAGTCTTCCAGCTTGTGGCAGCTTGCATCTGGAAGAAATCCTGTTCCGTTCGGGATTGTAGGTGGCCGAGGCCAGGTGCCCGGCAGAGGGAGTTTGGCACAAAGGATGGCCTGTTTCCAGGGGTAAGTAAAGTCAGCTGCCCCAGGTGCCTGATGTCAGTTTGTAGGAGGCCTTTGGCCCTCCATGGGAAGCCCCGCGTTTCCAGCTTGTGGCAGCTTGCATCTGGAAGAACTCCCGGTTCCGTTCAGGATTGTAGGTGGCCGAGGCCAGGTACCCGGCAGAGGGAGTTGGGCACAAAGGATGTCCTTTTTTAGGGATAAGTAAAGTCAGCTGCCCAGGTGCCTGATGTCAGTTTGTAGGAGGCCAATGGCCCTCCAAGGGAAGCTTGTCTTCCAGTTTGTGTGGCAGCTTGGCATCTGGAAGAAATCCTGTTCCGTTCGGGATTGTAGGTGGGCGAGGCCTGGTGCTTGGCAGAGGGAGTTGGGCACAAAGGATGGGCTGTTTCCAGGGGTAAGTTAAGTCAGCTGCCCAAATGTCTGATGTCAGTTTATAGGAGGCCTTTGGCCCACCAAGGGAAGCTAGTCTTCCTGTTAAAGGCAGCTTGCATCTGGAAGAAATCCTGTTCCGTTCGGGATTGTAAGGTGGGCGAGGCTGGTGCCCGCAGAGGGAGTTAGGCACAAAGGATGGGCTGTTTCCAGGGGTAAGTAAAGTCAGCTGCCCAGGTGCCTGATGTCAGTTTGTAGAGGCCTTTGGCCCTCCATGGGAAGCCAGGTTTACTGCTTGTGGCAGCTTGCATCTGAAGAAATCCTGTTCCGTTCGGGATTGTAGGTGGCCGAGGCCAGGTGCCCGGCAGAGGGAGTTGGGCACATATGATGGCTGGTTTCCAGGGTAAGTAAGGTCAGCTGCCCAGGTGCCTGATGTCAGTTTGTAGGAGGCCTTTGGCCCTCCAAGGGATGACATGCTTCCAGTTTGTGGCAGCTTGCATCTGGAAGAAATCCTGTTCCGTTCAGGATTGTAGGTGGCCGAGGCCTGGGTGCCCAGCAGAGGGAGTTGGGCACAAAGGATGGCCTGTTTCCAGGGGTAAGTAAAGTCAGCTGCCCAGGTGCCTGATGTCAGTTTGTAGAGGCCTTTCGCCCTCCAAGGGAAGCTAGTCTTCCAGCTTGTGGCAGCTTCCATCTGGAAGAAATCCTGTTCCGTTCGGGATTGTAGGTGGCCGAGGCCAGGTGCCCGGCAGAGGGAGTTGGGCACAAAGGATGGGCTGTTTCCAGGGGTAAGTAAAGTCAGATGCCCCAGTGCCTGATGTCAGTTTGTAGGAGGCCTTTGGCCCCCCAAGTGAAGCCCACGTTTCCAGCTTGTGGCAGCTTGCATCTGGAAGAACTCCGGTTCCGTTCGGGATTGTAGGTGGCCGAGGCCATCTGCCCGGCAGAGGGAGTTGGGCACAAAGGATGTCTTATTTCCAGGGTAAGTAAAGTCATCTGCCCAGGTGCCTGATATCAGTTTTTAGGAGGCCTTTGGCCCTCATGGGAAGCCAGGCTTCCTGCTTGTGGCAGCTTGCATCAGGAGGAAATCGTGTTCCGTTCGGGATTGTAGGGGGCCGGAGGTGGGTGCCCGGATGAGGGAGTTGGACACAAAGGATGGCTGTTTCCAGGGGTAAGTAAAGTCAGCTGCCCAGGTGCCTGATGTCAGTTTGCAGGTGGCTATTGGTCCTCCATGGAAAGCCAGGCTTCCAGCTTGTGGCAGCTTGCATCGGGAAGTAATACTGATCTGTTCGGGATTGCAGGTGGCCGAGGCCTGGTGCCCGGCAGAGGGAGTTGGGCACAAATGATGGGCTGTTTCCCAGGGGTAAGTAAACTCAGATGCCCAGGTGCCTGATGTCAGTTTGTAGGAGGCCTTTGGCCCCCCAAGTGAAGCCGCGTTTCCAGCTTGTGGCAGCTTGCATCTGGAAGAACTCCGGTTCCGTTCGGGAATGTAGGTGGCCGAGGCCATCTGCCCGGCAGAGGGAGTTGGGCACAAAGGATGTCTTGTTTCCAGGGGTAAGTAAAGTCATCTGCCCAGGTGCCTGATGTCAGTTTGCAGGGTGGCTATTGGTCCTCCATGGAAAGCCAGGCTTCCAGCTTGTGGCAGCTTGCATCGGGATGTAATACTGATCTGTTCGGGATTGCAGGTGGCCGAGGCCCTGGTGCCCGGCAGAGGGAGTTGGGCACAAAGGATGGCCTGTTTCCAGGGGTAAGTAAAGTCAGCTGCCCAGGTGCCTGATGTCAGTTTGTAGGTGGCCTTTGACCCACCAAGAGAAGCCAGGCTTTCCTGCTTGTGGCAGCTTGCATCTGGAAGAAATCCTGTTACGTTCGGGATTATAGGTGGCCGAGGCCTGGTGCCCAGCAGAGGGAGTTGGGCACAAAGGATGGCCTGTTTCTAGGGGTAAGTAAAGTCAGCTGCCCAGGTGCCTGATGTCAGTTTGTAGGAGGCATTTGGCCCTCCAAGGGAAGACAGGCTTCCCGTTTGTGGCAGCTTGCATCTGGAAGAAATCCTGTTCCGTTCGGGATTGTAGGTGGCCGAGGCCAGGTGCCCGGCAGAGGGAGTTGGGCACAAATGATGGCCTGTTTCTTTAGGAAAGTAAAGTCAGCTGCCCAGGTGCCTGATGTCAGTTTGTAGGAGGCCTTTGGCCCTCCAAGGGAAGCTTGTCTTCCAGTTTGTGGCAGCTTGCATCTGGAAGAAATCCTGTTCCGTTCGGGATTGTAGGTGGGCGAGGCCTGGTGCCCGGCAGAGGGAGTTGGGCACAAAGGATGGGCTGTTTCCAGGGGTAAGTAAAGTCAGCTGCCCAGGTGCCTGATGTCAGTTTGTAGGAGGCCTTTGGCCCTCCAAGTGAAGCCACATTTCCAGCTTGTGGCAGCTTGCATCTGGAAGAACTCCTGTTCCGTTCGGGATTGTAGGTGGCCAAAGCTGTGGGCCCGGCAGAGGGAGTTGGGCACAAAGGATGTCCTGTTTCCAGGGGTAAGTAAAGTCAGCTGCCCAGGTGCCTGATGTCAGTTTTTAGGAGGCCTTTGGCCCTCCATGGGAAGCTTGTCTTCCTGTTCAAGGCAGTTTGCATCTGGAAGAAATCCTGTTTCGTTCGGGATTGTAGGTGGCCGGAGCTGGGTGCCCAGCTGAGGGAGTTAGGCACAAAGGATGGCCTGTTTCCAGGGGTAAGTAAAGTCAGCTGCCCAGGTGCCTGATGTCAGTTTGTAGGAGGCCTTTGGCCCTCCATGGGAAGCCAGGCTTCCTGCTTGTGGCAGCTTGCATCTGGAAGAAATCCTGTTCCGTTCAGGATTGTAGGTGGCCGAGGCCTGGTGCCCGGCAGAGGGAGTTGGGCACAAAGGATGGGCTGTTTCCAGGGGTAAGTAAAGTCAGCTGCCCAGGTGCCTGATGTCAGTTTGTAGGAGGCCTTTGGCCCTCCAAGGGAAGCTTGTCTTCCAGTTTGTGGCAGCTTGCATCTGGAAGAAATCCTGTTCCGTTCGGGATTGTAGGTGGGCGAGGCCTGGTGCTTGGCAGAGGGAGTTGGGCACAAAGGATGGGCTGTTTCCAGGGGTAAGTTAAGTCAGCTGCCCAAATGTCTGATGTCAGTTTATAGGAGGCCTTTGGCCCTCCAAGGGAAGCTAGTCTTCCTGTTAAAGGCAGCTTGCATCTGGAAGAAATCCTGTTCCGTTCGGGATTGTAGGTGGCCGAGGCCAGGTGCCCGGCAGAGGGAGTTGGGCACAAAGGATGGCTGGTTTCCAGGGGTAAGTAAGGTCAGCTGCCCAGGTGCCTGATGTCAGTTTGTAGGAGGCCTTTGGCCCTCCATGGGAAGCCAGGTTTACTGCTTGTGGCAGCTTGCATCTGGAAGAAATCCTGTTCCGTTCGGGATTGTAGGTGGCCGAGGCCAAGTGCCCGGCAGAGGGAGTTGGGCACATATGATGGCTGGTTTCCAGGGGTAAGTAAAGTCAGCTGCCCAGGTGCCTGATGTCAGTTTGTAGGAGGCCTTTGGCCCTCCAAGGGATGACATGCTTCCAGTTTGTGGCAGCTTGCATCTGGAAGAAATCCTGTTCCGTTCAGGATTGTAGGTGGCCGAGGCCTGGTGCCCAGCAGCGGGAGTTGGGCACAAAGGATGGCCTGTTTCCAGGGGTAAGTAAAGTCAGCAGCCCAGGTGCCTGATGTCAGTTTGTAGGAGGCCTTTCGCCCTCCAAGGGAAGCTAGTCTTCCAGCTTGTGGCAGCTTCCATCTGGAAGAAATCCTGTTCCGTTCGGGATTGTAGGTGGCCGAGGCCAGGTGCCCGGCAGAGGGAGTTGGGCACAAAGGATGGGCTGTTTCCAGGGGTAAGTAAAGTCAGCAGCCCAGGTGCCTGATGTCAGTTTGTAGGAGGCCTTTGGCCCCCCAAGTGAAGCCACGTTTCCAGCTTGTGGCAGCTTGCATCTGGAAGAACTCCGGTTCCGTTCGGGATTGTAGGTGGCCGAGGCCATCTGCCCGGCAGAGGGAGTTGGGCACAAAGGATGTCTTGTTTCCAGGGGTAAGTAAAGTCATCTGCCCAGGTGCCTGATGTCAGTTTTTAGGAAGCCTTTGGCCCTCCATGGGAAGCCAGGCTTCCTGCTTGTGGCAGCTTGCATCAGGAGGAAATCGTGTTCCGTTCGGGATTGTAGGGGGCCGGAGCTGGGTGCCCGGATGAGGGAGTTGGACACAAAGGATGGGCTGTTTCCAGGGGTAAGTAAAGTCAGCTGCCCAGGTGCCTGATGTCAGTTTCAGGTGGCTATTGGTCCTCCATGGAAAGCCCGGCTTCCAGCTTGTGGCAGCTTGCATCGGGAAGTAATACTGATCTGTTCGGGATTGCAGGTGGCCGAGGCCTGGTGCCCGGCAGAGGGAGTTGGGCACAAAGGATGGCCTGTTTCCAGGGGTAAGTAAAGTCAGCTGCCCAGGTGCCTGATGTCAGTTTGTAGGAGGCCTTTGGCCCTCCAAGGGAAGCTTGTCTTCCAGTTTGTGGCAGCTTGCATCTGGAAGCAATCCTGTTCCGTTCGGGATTGTAGGTGGGCAAAACCTGGTGCCCGGCAGAGGAAGTTGGGCACAAAGGATGGGCTGTTTCCAGGGGTAAGTAAAGTTAGCTGCCCCAGGTGCCTGATGTCAGTTTGTAGGAGGCCTTTGGCCCTCCAAGGGAAGCTTGTCTTCCAGTTTGTGGCAGCTTGCATCTGGAAGCAATCCTGTTCCGTTCGGGATTGTAGGTGGCCGAGACCTGGTGCCCGGCAGAGGGAGTTGGGCACAAAGGATGGGCTATTTCCACGGGTAAGTAAAGTCAGCTGCCCAGGTGCCTGATGCCAGTTTGTAGGAGGCCTTTGTTCCTCCATGGGAAACCAGTCTTCCAGCTTGTGGCAGCTTGCATCTGGAAGAAATCCTGTTCCGTTCGGGATTGTAGGTGGCCGAGGCCAGGTGCCCGGCAGAGGGAGTTGGGCACAAAGGATGGCCTGTTTCCAGGGGTAAGTAAAGTCAGCTGCCCAGGTGCCTGATGTCAGTTTGTAGGAGGCCTTTGGCCCTCCAAGTGAAGCCGCGTTTCCAGCTTGTGGCAGCTTGCATCTGGAAGAACTCCGGTTCCGTTCGGGATTGTAGGTTGCCGAGGCCAGGTGTCCGGCAGAGGGAGTTGGGCACAAAGGATGGGCTGTTTCCAGGGGTAAGTAAACTCAGATGCCCAGGTGCCTGATGTCAGTTTGTAGGAGGCCTTTGGCCCCCCAAGTGAAGCCGCGTTTCCAGCTTGTGGCAGCTTGCATCTGGAAGTACTCCGGTTCCGTTCGGGATTGTAGGTGGCCAAGGCCATCTGCCCGGCAGAGGGAGTTGGGCACAAAGGATGTCTTGTTTCCAGGGGTAAGTAAAGTCATCTGCCCAGGTGCCTGATGTCAGTTTTTAGGAGGCCTTTGGCCCTCCATGGGAAGCCAGGCTTCCTGCTTGTGGCAGCTTGCATCAGGAGGAAATCGTGTTCCGTTCGGGATTGTAGGGGGCCGGAGCTGGGTGCCCGGATGAGGGAGTTGGACACAAAGGATGGGCTTTTTCCAGGGGTAAGTAAAGTCAGCTGCCCAGGTGCCTGATGTCAGTTTGCAGGTGGCTATTGGTCCTCCATGGAAAGCCAGGCTTCCAGCTTGTGGCAGCTTGCATCGGGAAGTAATACTGATCTGTTCGGGATTGCAGGTGGCCGAGGCCTGGTGCCCGGCAGAGGGAGTTGGGCACAAAGGATGGCCTGTTTCCAGGGGTAAGTAAAGTCAGCTGCCCAGGTGCCTGATGTCAGTTTGTAGGTGGCCTTTGACCCACCAAGAGAAGCCAGGTTTCCGGCTTGTGGCAGCTTGCATCTGGAAGAAATCCTGTTACGTTCGGGATTGTAGGTGGCCGAGGCCTGGTGCCCAGCAGAGGGAGTTGGGCACAAAGGATGGCCTGTTTCCAGGGGTAAGTAAAGTCAGCTGCCCAGGTGCCTGATGTCAGTTTGTAGGAGGCATTTGGCCCTCCAAGGGAAGCTAGTCTTCCAGCTTGTGGCAGCTTCCATCTGGAAGAAATCCTGTTCCGTTCGGGATTGTAGGTGGCCGAGGCCAGGTGCCCGGCAGAGGGAGTTGGGCACAAAGGATGGGCTGTTTCCAGGGGTAAGTAAAGTCAGCAGCCCAGGTGCCTGATGTCAGTTTGTAGGAGGCCTTTGGCCCCCCAAGTGAAGCCACGTTTCCAGCTTGTGGCAGCTTGCATCTGGAAGAACTCCGGTTCCGTTCGGGATTGTAGGTGGCCGAGGCCATCTGCCCGGCAGAGGGAGTTGGGCACAAAGGATGTCTTGTTTCCAGGGGTAAGTAAAGTCATCTGCCCAGGTGCCTGATGTCAGTTTTTAGGAAGCCTTTGGCCCTCCATGGGAAGCCAGGCTTCCTGCTTGTGGCAGCTTGCATCAGGAGGAAATCGTGTTCCGTTCGGGATTGTAGGGGGCCGGAGCTGGGTGCCCGGATGAGGGAGTTGGACACAAAGGATGGGCTGTTTCCAGGGGTAAGTAAAGTCAGCTGCCCAGGTGCCTGATGTCAGTTTCAGGTGGCTATTGGTCCTCCATGGAAAGCCCGGCTTCCAGCTTGTGGCAGCTTGCATCGGGAAGTAATACTGATCTGTTCGGGATTGCAGGTGGCCGAGGCCTGGTGCCCGGCAGAGGGAGTTGGGCACAAAGGATGGCCTGTTTCCAGGGGTAAGTAAAGTCAGCTGCCCAGGTGCCTGATGTCAGTTTGTAGGAGGCCTTTGGCCCTCCAAGGGAAGCTTGTCTTCCAGTTTGTGGCAGCTTGCATCTGGAAGCAATCCTGTTCCGTTCGGGATTGTAGGTGGGCAAAACCTGGTGCCCGGCAGAGGAAGTTGGGCACAAAGGATGGGCTGTTTCCAGGGGTAAGTAAAGTTAGCTGCCCAGGTGCCTGATGTCAGTTTGTAGGAGGCCTTTGGCCCTCCAAGGGAAGCTTGTCTTCCAGTTTGTGGTAGCTTGCATCTGGAAGCAATCCTGTTCCGTTCGGGATTGTAGGTGGCCGAGACCTGGTGCCCGGCAGAGGGAGTTGGGCACAAAGGATGGGCTGTTTCCACGGGTAAGTAAAGTCAGCTGCCCAGGTGCCTGATGCCAGTTTGTAGGAGGCCTTTGTTCCTCCATGGGAAACCAGTCTTCCAGCTTGTGGCAGCTTGCATCTGGAAGAAATCCTGTTCCGTTCGGGATTGTAGGTGGCCGAGGCCAGGTGCCCGGCAGAGGGAGTTGGGCACAAAGGATGGCCTGTTTCCAGGGGTAAGTAAAGTCAGCTGCCCAGGTGCCTGATGTCAGTTTGTAGGAGGCCTTTGGCCCTCCAAGTGAAGCCGCGTTTCCAGCTTGTGGCAGCTTGCATCTGGAAGAACTCCGGTTCCGTTCGGGATTGTAGGTGGCCGAGGCCAGGTGTCCGGCAGAGGGAGTTGGGCACAAAGGATGGGCTGTTTCCAGGGGTAAGTAAACTCAGATGCCCAGGTGCCTGATGTCAGTTTGTAGGAGGCCTTTGGCCCCCCAAGTGAAGCCGCGTTTCCAGCTTGTGGCAGCTTGCATCTGGAAGTACTCCGGTTCCGTTCGGGATTGTAGGTGGCCAAGGCCATCTGCCCGGCAGAGGGAGTTGGGCACAAAGGATGTCTTGTTTCCAGGGGTAAGTAAAGTCATCTGCCCAGGTGCCTGATGTCAGTTTTTAGGAGGCCTTTGGCCCTCCATGGGAAGCCAGGCTTCCTGCTTGTGGCAGCTTGCATCAGGAGGAAATCGTGTTCCGTTCGGGATTGTAGGGGGCCGGAGCTGGGTGCCCGGATGAGGGAGTTGGACACAAAGGATGGGCTTTTTCCAGGGGTAAGTAAAGTCAGCTGCCCAGGTGCCTGATGTCAGTTTGCAGGTGGCTATTGGTCCTCCATGGAAAGCCAGGCTTCCAGCTTGTGGCAGCTTGCATCGGGAAGTAATACTGATCTGTTCGGGATTGCAGGTGGCCGAGGCCTGGTGCCCGGCAGAGGGAGTTGGGCACAAAGGATGGCCTGTTTCCAGGGGTAAGTAAAGTCAGCTGCCCAGGTGCCTGATGTCAGTTTGTAGGTGGCCTTTGACCCACCAAGAGAAGCCAGGTTTCCGGCTTGTGGCAGCTTGCATCTGGAAGAAATCCTGTTACGTTCGGGATTGTAGGTGGCCGAGGCCTGGTGCCCAGCAGAGGGAGTTGGGCACAAAGGATGGCCTGTTTCCAGGGGTAAGTAAAGTCAGCTGCCCAGGTGCCTGATGTCAGTTTGTAGGAGGCATTTGGCCCTCCAAGGGAAGACAGGCTTCCAGTTTGTGGCAGCTTGCATCTGGAAGAAATCCTGTTCCGTTCGGGATTGTAGGTGGCCGAGGCCAGGTGCCCGGCAGAGGGAGTTGGGCACAAATGATGGCCTGTTTCTTTAGGAAAGTAAAGTCAGCTGCCCAGGTGCCTGATGTCAGTTTGTAGGAGGCCTTTGGCCCTCCAAGTGAAGCCACATTTCCAGCTTGTGGTAGCTTGCATCTGGAAGAACTCCTGTTCCGTTCGGGATTGTAGGTGGCCAAAGCTGTGGGCCCGGCAGAGGGAGTTGGGCACAAAGGATGTCCTGTTTCCAGGGGTAAGTAAAGTCAGCTGCCCAGGTGCCTGATGTCAGTTTGTAGGAGGCCTTTGGCCCTCCATGGGAAGCTTGTCTTCCTGTTCAAGGCAGTTTGCATCGGGAAGAAATCCTGTTTCGTTCGGGATTGTAGGTGGCCGGAGCTGGGTGCCCAGCTGAGGGAGTAAGGCACAAAGGATGGGCTGTTTCCAGGGGTAAGTAAAGTCAGCTGCCCAGGTGCCTGATGTCAGTTTGTAGGAGGCCTTTGGCCCTCCATGGGAAGCCAGGCTTCCTGCTTGTGGCAGCTTGCATCTGGAAGAAATCCTGTTCCGTTCAGGATTGTAGGTGGCCAAGGCCTGGTGCCCGGCAGAGGGAGTTGGGCACAAAGGATGGCCTGTTTCCAGGGGTAAGTAAAGTCAGCTGCCCAGGTGCCTGATGTCAGTTTGTAGGAGGCCTTTGGCCCTCCAAGGGAAGCTTGTCTTCCAGTTTGTGGCAGCTTGCATCTGAAAGAAATCCTGTTACGTTCGGGATTGTAGGTGGGCGAGGCCTGGTGCCCGGCAGAGGGAGTTGGGCACAAAGGATGTCCTGTTTCCAGGGGTAAGTAAAGTCAGCTGCCCAGGTGCCTGATGTCAGTTTGTAGGAGGCCTTTGGCCCTCCAAGGGAAGCTTGTCTTCCAGTTTGTGGCAGCTTGCATCTGGAAGAAATCCTGTTCCGTTCGGGATTGTAGGTGGCCGAGGCCTGGTGCTTGGCAGAGGGAGTTGGGCACAAAGGATGGCCTGTTTCCAGGGGTAAGTAAAGTCAGCTGCCCAAATGTCTGATGTCAGTTTATAGGAGGCCTTTGGCCCTCCAAGGGAAGCTAGTCTTCCTGTTAAAGGCAGCTTGCATCTGGAAGAAATCCTGTTCCGTTCGGGATTGTAGGTGGCCGAGGCCAGGTGCCCGGCAGAGGGAGTTGGGCACATATGATGGCTGGTTTCCACGGGTAAGTAAGGTCAGCTGCCCAGGTGCCTGATGTCAGTTTGTAGGAGGCCTTTCGCCCTCCAAGGGAAGCTAGTCTTCCAGCTTGTGGCAGCTTCCATCTGGAAGAAATCCTGTTCCGTTCGGGATTGTAGGTGGCCGAGGCCAGGTGCCCGGCAGAGGGAGTTGGGCACAAAGGATGGGCTGTTTCCAGGGGTAAGTAAAGTGAGATGCACAGGTGCCTGATGTCAGTTTGTAGGAGGCCTTTGGCCCCCCAAGTGAAGCCACGTTTCCAGCTTGTGGCAGCTTGCATCTGGAAGAACTCCGGTTCCGTTCGGGATTGTAGGTGGCCGAGGCCATCTGCCCGGCAGAGGGAGTTGGGCACAAAAGATGTCTTGTTTCCAGGGGTAAGTAAAGTCATCTGCCCAGGTGCCTGATGTCAGTTTTTAGGAGGCCTTTGGCCCTCCATGGGAAGCCAGGCTTCCTGCTTGTGGCAGCTTGCATCAGGAGGAAATCGTGTTCCGTTCGGGATTGTAGGGGGCCGGAGCTGGGTGCCCGGATGAGGGAGTTGGACACAAAGGATGGGCTTTTTCCAGGGGTAAGTAAAGTCAGCTGCCCAGGTGCCTGATGTCAGTTTGCAGGTGGCTATTGGTCCTCCATGGAAAGCCAGGATTCCAGCTTGTGGCAGCTTGCATCGGGAAGTAATACTGATCTGTTCGGGATTGCAGGTGGCCGAGGCCTGGTGCCCGGCAGAGGGAGTTGGGCACAAAGGATGGCCTGTTTCCAGGGGTAAGTAAAGTCAGCTGCCCAGGTGCCTGATGTCAGTTGGTAGGAGGCCTTTGGCCCTCCAAGGGAAGCTTGTCTTCCAGTTTGTGGCAGCTTGCATCTGGAAGCAATCCTGTTCCGTTCGGGATTGTAGGTGGGCGAGACCTGGTGCCCGGCAGAGGGAGTTGGGCACAAAGGATGGGCTGTTTCCAGGGGTAAGTAAAGTCAGCTGCCCAGGTGCCTGATGCCAGTTTCTAGGAGGCCTTTGGTCCTCCATGGGAAACCAGTCTTCCAGCTTGTGGCAGCTTGCATCTGGAAGAAATCCTGTTCCGTTCGGGATTGTAGGTGGCCGAGGCCAGGTGCCCGGCAGAGGGAGTTTGGCACAAAGGATGGCCTGTTTCCAGGGGTAAGTAAAGTCAGCTGCCCAGGTGCCTGATGTCAGTTTGTAGGAGGCCTTTGGCCCTCCATGGGAAGCCGCGTTTCCAGCTTGTGGCAGCTTGCATCTGGAAGAACTCCGGTTCCGTTCAGGATTGTAGGTGGCCGAGGCCAGGTGCCCGGCAGAGGGAGTTGGGCACAAAGGATGTCCTTTTTCCAGGGATAAGTAAAGTCAGCTGCCCAGGTGCCTGATGTCAGTTTGTAGGAGGCCAATGGCCCTCCAAGGGAAGCTTGTCTTCCAGTTTGTGGCAGCTTGCATCTGGAAGAAATCCTGTTCCGTTCGGGATTGTAGGTGGGCGAGGCCTGGTGCTTGGCAGAGGGAGTTGGGCACAAAGGATGGGCTGTTTCCAGGGGTAAGTTAAGTCAGCTGCCCAAATGTCTGATGTCAGTTTATAGGAGGCCTTTGGCCCTCCAAGGGAAGCTAGTCTTCCTGTTAAAGGCAGCTTGCATCTGGAAGAAATCCTGTTCCGTTCGGGATTGTAGGTGGGCGAGGCCTGGTGCCCGGCAGAGGGAGTTAGGCACAAAGGATGGGCTGTTTCCAGGGGTAAGTAAAGTCAGCTGCCCAGGTGCCTGATGTCAGTTTGTAGGAGGCCTTTGGCCCTCCATGGGAAGCCAGGTTTACTGCTTGTGGCAGCTTGCATCTGGAAGAAATCCTGTTCCGTTCGGGATTGTAGGTGGCCGAGGCCAGGTGCCCGGCAGAGGGAGTTGGGCACATATGATGGCTGGTTTCCAGGGGTAAGTAAGGTCAGCTGCCCAGGTGCCTGATGTCAGTTTGTAGGAGGCCTTTGGCCCTCCAAGGGATGACATGCTTCCAGTTTGTGGCAGCTTGCATCTGGAAGAAATCCTGTTCCGTTCAGGATTGTAGGTGGCCGAGGCCTGGTGCCCAGCAGAGGGAGTTGGGCACAAAGGATGGCCTGTTTCCAGGGGTAAGTAAAGTCAGCTGCCCAGGTGCCTGATGTCAGTTTGTAGGAGGCCTTTCGCCCTCCAAGGGAAGCTAGTCTTCCAGCTTGTGGCAGCTTCCATCTGGAAGAAATCCTGTTCCGTTCGGGATTGTAGGTGGCCGAGGCCAGGTGCCCGGCAGAGGGAGTTGGGCACAAAGGATGGGCTGTTTCCAGGGGTAAGTAAAGTCAGATGCCCAGGTGCCTGATGTCAGTTTGTAGGAGGCCTTTGGCCCCCCAAGTGAAGCCACGTTTCCAGCTTGTGGCAGCTTGCATCTGGAAGAACTCCGGTTCCGTTCGGGATTGTAGGTGGCCGAGGCCATCTGCCCGGCAGAGGGAGTCGGGCACAAAGGATGTCTTATTTCCAGGGGTAAGTAAAGTCATCTGCCCAGGTGCCTGATATCAGTTTTTAGGAGGCCTTTGGCCCTCCATGGGAAGCCAGGCTTCCTGCTTGTGGCAGCTTGCATCAGGAGGAAATCGTGTTCCGTTCGGGATTGTAGGGGGCCGGAGGTGGGTGCCCGGATGAGGGAGTTGGACACAAAGGATGGGCTGTTTCCAGGGGTAAGTAAAGTCAGCTGCCCAGGTGCCTGATGTCAGTTTGCAGGTGGCTATTGGTCCTCCATGGAAAGCCAGGCTTCCAGCTTGTGGCAGCTTGCATCGGGAAGTAATACTGATCTGTTCGGGATTGCAGGTGGCCGAGGCCTGGTGCCCGGCAGAGGGAGTTGGGCACAAAGGATGGCCTGTTTCCAGGGGTAAGTAAAGTCAGCTGCCCAGGTGCCTGATGTCAGTTTGTAGGAGGCCTTTGGCCCTCCAAGGGAAGCTTGTCTTCCAGTTTGTGGCAGCTTGCATCTGGAAGCAATCCTGTTCCGTTCGGGATTGTAGGTGGGCAAAACCTGGTGCCCGGCAGAGGAAGTTGGGCACAAAGGATGGGCTGTTTCCAGGGGTAAGTAAAGTTAGCTGCCCAGGTGCCTGATGTCAGTTTCTGGGAGGCCTTTGGCCCTCCAAGGGAAGCTTGTCGACCAGTTTGTGGCAGCTTGCATCTGGAAGCAATACTGTTCCGTTCGGGATTGTAGGTGGCCGAGACCTGGTGCCCGGCAGAGGGAGTTGGGCACAAAGGATGGGCTGTTTCCAGGGGTAAGTAAAGTCAACTGCCTAGGAGCCTGATGCCAGTTTTTAGGAGGCCTTTGTTCCTCCATGGGAAACCAGTCTTCCAGCTTGTGGCAGCTTGCATCTGGAAGAAATCCTGTTCCGTTCGGGATTGTAGGTGGCCGAGGCCAGGTGCCCGGCAGAGGGAGTTGGGCACAAAGGATGTCCTTTTTCCAGGGGTAAGTAAAGTCAGCTGCCCAGGTGCCTGATGTCAGTTTGTAGGAGGCCTTTGGCCCTCCAAGTGAAGCCGCGTTTCCAGCTTGTGGCAGCTTGCATCTGGAAGAACTCCGGTTCCGTTCGGGATTGTAGGTGGCCGAGGCCAGGTGCCCGGCAGAGGGAGTTGGGCACAAAGGATGTCCTTTTTCCAGAGATAAGTAAAGTCAGCTGCCCAGGTGCCTGATGTCAGTTTGTAGGAGGCCTTTGGCCCTCCAAGGGAAGCTAGTCTTCCAGCTTGTGGCAGCATGCATCTGGAAGAAATGCTGTTTCGTTCGGGATTGTAGGTGGCCGAGGCCAGGTGCCCGGCAGAGGGAGTTGGGCACAACGGATGGGCTGTTTCCAGGGGTAAGTAAAGTCAGCTGCCCAGGTGCCTGATGTAAGTTTGTAGGAGGCCTTTGGCCCTCCAAGGGAAGCTAGTCTTCCAGCTTGTGGCAGCTTCCATCTGGAAGAAATCCTGTTGCGTTCGGGATTGTAGGTGGGCGAGGCCAGGTGCCCGGCAGAGGGAGTTGGGCACAAAGGATGGGCTGTTTCCAGGGGTAAGTAAACTCAGATGCCCAGGTGCCTGATGTCAGTTTGTAGGAGGCCTTTGGCCCCCCAAGTGAAGCCGCGTTTCCAGCTTGTGGCAGCTTGCATCTGGAAGAACTCCGGTTCCGTTCGGGATTGTAGGTGGCCGAGGCCATCTGCCCGGCAGAGGGAGTTGGGCACAAAGGATGTCTTGTTTCCAGGGGTAAGTAAAGTCATCTGCCCAGGTGCCTGATGTCAGTTTTTAGGAGGCCTTTGGCCCTCCATGGGAAGCCAGGCTTCCTGCTTGTGGCAGCTTGCATCAGGAGGAAATCGTGTTCCGTTCGGGATTGTAGGGGGCCGGAGCTGGGTGCCCGGATGAGGGAGTTGGACAAAAAGGATGGGCTTTTTCCAGGGGTAAGTAAAGTCAGCTGCCCAGGTGCCTGATGTCAGTTTGCAGGTGGCTATTGGTCCTCCATGGAAAGCCAGGCTTCCAGCTTGTGGCAGCTTGCATCGGGAAGTAATACTGATCTGTTCGGGATTGCAGGTGGCCGAGGCCTGGTGCCTGGCAGAGGGAGTTGGGCACAAAGGATGGCCTGTTTCCAGGGGTAAGTAAAGTCAGCTGCCCAGGTGCCTCATGTCAGTTTGTAGGTGGCCTTTGACCCACCAAGAGAAGACAGGTTTCCTGCTTGTGGCAGCTTGCATCTGGAAGAAATCCTGTTACGTTCGGGATTGTAGGTGGCCGAGGCCTGGTGCCCAGCAGAGGGAGTTGGGCACAAAGGATGGCCTGTTTCCAGGGGTAAGTAAAGTCAGCTGCCCAGGTGCTTGATGTCAGTTTGTAGGAGGCATTTGGCCCTCCAAGGGAAGACAGGCTTCCAGTTTGTGGCAGCTTGCATCTGGAAGAACTCCTGTTCCGTTCGGGATTGTAGGTGGCCAAAGCTGTGGGCCCGGCAGAGGGAGTTGGGCACAAAGGATGTCCTGTTTCCAGGGGTAAGTAAAGTCAGCTGCCCAGGTGCCTGATGTCAGTTTGTAGGAGGCCTTTGGCCCTCCATGGGAAGCTTGTCTTCCTGTTCAAGGCAGTTTGCATCGGGAAGAAATCCTGTTTCGTTCGGGATTGTAGGTGGCCGGAGCTGGGTGCCCAGCTGAGGGAGTTAGGCACAAAGGATGGCCTGTTTCCAGGGGTAAGTAAAGTCAGCTGCCCAGGTGCCTGATGTCAGTTTGTAGGAGGCCTTTGGCCCTCCATGGGAAGCCAGGTTTACTGCTTGTGGCAGCTTGCATCTGGAAGAAATCCTGTTCCGTTCGGGATTGTAGGTGGCCGAGGCCAGGTGCTCGGCAGAGGGAGTTGGGCACATATGATGGCTGGTTTCCAGTGGTAAGTAAGGTCAGCTGCCCAGGTTCCTGATGTCAGTTTGTAGGAGCCCTTTGGCCCTCCAAGGGATGACAGGCTTCCAGTTTGTGGCAGCTTGCATCTGGAAGAAATCCTGTTCCGTTCAGGATTGTAGGTGGCCGAGGCCTGGTGCCCGGCAGAGGAAGTTGGGCACAAAGGATGGCCTGTTTCCAGGGGTAAGTAAAGTCAGCAGCCCAGGTGCCTGATGTCAGTTTGTAGGAGGCCTTTGGCCCTCCAAGGGAAGCTAGTCTTCCAGCTTGTGGCAGCTTGCATCTGGAAGAAATCCTGTTCCGTTCGGGATTGTAGGTGGGCGAGGCCCGGTGCCCGGCAGAGGGAGTTTGGCACAAAGGATGGGCGGTTTCCAGGGGTAAGTAAAGTCAGCTGCCCAGGTGCCTGATGTCAGTTTTTAGGAGGCCTTTGGCCCCCCAAGTGAAGCCACGTTTCCAGCTTGTGGCAGCTTGCATCTGGAAGAACTCCGGTTCCGTTCGGGATTGTAGGTGGCCGAGGCCATCTGCCCGGCAGAGGGAGTTGGGCACAAAGGATGTCTTGTTTCCAGGGGTAAGTAAAGTCATCTGCCCAGGTGCCTGATGTCAGTTTTTAGGAGGCCTTTGGCCCTCCATGGGAAGCCAGGCTTCCTGCTTGTGGCAGCTTGCATCTGGAAGAAATCGTGTTCCGTTCGGGATTGTAGGGGGCCGGAGCTAGGTGCCCGGATGAGGGAGTTGGACACAAAGGATGGCCTGTTTCCAGGGGTAAGTTAAGTCTGCTGCCCAGGTGCCTGATGTCAGTTTGCAGGTGGCTATTGGTCCTCCATGGAAAGCCCGGCTTCCAGCTTGTGGCAGCTTGCATCGGGAAGTAATCCTGATCTGTTCGGGATTGCAGGTGGCCGAGGCCTGGTGCCCGGCAGAGGGAGTTGGGCACAAAGGATGGCCTGTTTCCAGGGGTAAGTAAAGTCAGCTGCCCAGGTGCCTGATGTCAGTTTGTAGGAGGCCTTTGGCCCTCCAAGGGAAGCCTGTCTCCCAGTTTGTGGCAGCTTGCATCTGGAAGAAATCCTGTTCCGTTCGGGATTGTAGGTGGCCGAGGCCAGGTGCCCGGCAGAGGGAGTTGGGCACAAATGGTGGCCTGTTTCTTTAGGAAAGTAAAGTCAGCTGACCCGGTGCCTGATGTCAGTTTGTAGGAGGCCTTTGGCCCTCCAAGTGAAGCCACATTTCCAGCTTGTGGCAGCTTGCATCTGGAAGAACTCCTGTTCCGTTCAGGATTGTAGGTGGCCAAAGCTGTGGGCCCGGCTGAGGGAGTTGGGCACAAATGATGGCCTGTTTCCAGGGGTAAGTAAAGTCAGCTGCCCAGGTGCCTGATGTCAGTTTGTAGGAGGCCTTTGGCCCTCCAAGGGAAGCTAGTCTTCCAGCTTGTGGCAGCTTGCATCTGGAAGAAATCCTGTTCCGTTCGGGATTGTAGGTGGCCGAGGCCAGGTGCCCGGCAGAGGGAGTTGGGCACAAAGGATGTCCTGTTTAGAGGGGTAAGTAAAGTCAGCTGCCCACGTGCCTGATGTCAGTTTGTAGGAGGCCTTTGGCCCTCCATGGGAAGCCAGGCTTCCTGCTTGTGGCAGCATGCATCTGGAAGAAATCCTGTTCCGTTCAGGATTGTAGGTGGCCGAGGCCTGGTGCTCGGCAGAGGGAGTTGGGCACAAAGTATGGGCTGTTTCCAGGAGTAAGTAAAGTCAGCTGCCCAGGTGCCTGATGTCAGTTTGTAGGAGGCCTTTGGTTTTCCAAGGGAAACCAGTCTTCCAGCTTGTGTCAGCTTGCATCGGGAAGAAATCCTGTTCCGTTCGGGATTGTAGGTGGCCGAGGCCAGGTGCCCGGCAGAGGGAGTTGGGCACACTGGATGGCCTGTTTCCAGGGGTAAGTAAAGTCAGCTGCCCAGGTGCCTGATGTCAGTTTGTAGGAGGCCAATGGCCCTCCAAGAGAAGCCACGTTTCAGCTTGTGGCAGCTTGCATCTGGAAGAACTCCGGTTCCGTTCGGGATTGTAGGTGGCCGAGGCCAGGTGCCCGGCAGAGGGAGTTGGGCACAAAGGATGGCCTGTTTCCAGGGGTAAGTAAAGTCAGCTGCCCAGGTGCCTGATGTCAGTTTGTAGGAGGCCTTTGACCCACCAAGATAAGCCAGGTTTCCTGCTTGTGGCAGCTTGCATCTGGAAGAAATCCTGTTACGTTCGGGATTGTAGGTTGCCGGAGCAGGGTGCCCGGCAGAGGAAGTTGGGCACAAAGGATGGCCTGTTTCCAGGGGTAAGTAAAGTCAGCTGCCCAGGTGCCTGATGTCAGTTTGTAGGAGGCCTTTGGCCCTCCATGGGAAGCTTGTCTTCCTGTTCAAGGCAGTTTGCATCGGGAAGAAATCCTGTTTCGTTCGGGATTGTAGGTGGCCGAGGCCTGGTGCCCGGCAGAGGGAGTTGGGCACAAAGGATGGGCTGTTTCCAGGGGTAAGTAAAGTCAGCTGCCCAGGTGCCTGATGTCAGTTTGTAGGAGGCCTTTGGCCCTCCAAGGGAAGCTTGTCTTCCAGTTTGTGGCAGCTTGCATCTGGAAGAAATCTTGTTCCGTTCGGCATTGTAGGTGGGCGAGGCCAGGTGCCCAACAGAGGGAGTTGGGCACAACGGATGGGCTGTTTCCAGAAGTAAGTAAAGTCAGCTGCCAAGGTGCCTGATGTCAGTTTGTAGGAGGCCTTTGGCCCTCCAAGGGAAGCTTGTCTTCCAGTTTGTGGCAGCTTGCATCTGGAAGAAATCCTGTTCCGTTCGGGATTGTAGGTGGGCGAGGCCTGGTGCTTGGCAGAGGGAGTTGGGCACAAAGGATGGGCTGTTTCCAGGGGTAAGTTAAGTCAGCTGCCCAAATGTCTGATGTCAGTTTGTAGGAGGCCTTTGGCCCTCCAAGGGAAGCTAGTCTTCCTGTTAAAGGCAGCTTGCATCTGGAAGAAATCCTGTTCCGTTCGGGATTGTAGGTGGCCGAGGCCAGGTGCCCGGCAGAGGGAGTTGGGCACAAAGGATGGGCTGTTTCCAGGGGTAAGTAAAGTCAGGTGCCCAGGTGCCTGATGTCAGTTTGTAGGAGGCCTTTGGCCCTCCATGGGAAGCCAGGTTTACCGCTTGTGGCAGCTTGCATCTGGAAGAAATCCTGTTCCGTTCGGGATTGTAGGTGTCCGAGGCCAGGTGCCCGGCAGAGGGAGTTGGGCACATATGATGGCTGGTTTCCAGGGGTAAGTAAGGTCAGCAGCCCAGGTGCCTGATGTCAGTTTGTAGGAGGCCTTTGGCCCTCCAAGGGAAGCTAGTCTTCCAGCTTGTGGCAGCTTCCATCTGGAAGAAATCCTGTTCCGTTCGGGATTGTAGGTGGGCGAGGCCAGGTGCCCGGCAGAGGGAGTTGGGCACAAAGGATGAGCTGTTTCCAGGGGAAAGTAAACTCAGATGCCCAGGTGCCTGATGTCAGTTTGTAGGAGGCCTTTGGCCCCCCAAGTGAAGACGCGTTTCCAGCTTGTGGCAGCTTGCATCTGGAAGAACTCCGGTTCCGTTCGGGATTGTAGGTGGCCGAGGCCTGGTGCCCGGCAGAGGGAGTTGGGCACAAAGGATGTCTTGTTTCCAGGGGTAAGTAAAGTCATCTGCCCAGGTGCCTGATGTCAGTTTTTAGGAGGCCTTTGGCCCTCCATGGGAAGCCAGGCTTCCTGCTTGTGGCAGCTTGCATCAGGAGGAAATCGTGTTCCGTTCGGGATTGTAGGGGGCCGGAGTTGGGTGCCCGGATGAGGGAGTAGGACACAAAGGATGGGCTTTTTCCAGGGGTAAGTAAAGTCAGCTGCCCAGGTGCCTGATGTCAGTTTGCAGGTGGCTATTGGTCCTCCATGGAAAGCCAGGCTTCCAGCTTGTGGCAGCTTGCATCGGGATGTAATACTGATCTGTTCGGGATTGCAGGTGGCCGAGGCCTGGTGCCCGGCAGAGGGAGTTGGGCACAAAGGATGGCCTGTTTCCAGGGGTAAGTAAAGTCAGCTGCCCAGGTGCCTGATGTCAGTTTGTAGGTGGCCTTTGACCCACCAAGAGAAGCCAGGTTTCCTGCTTGTGGCAGCTTCCATCTGGAAGAAATCCTGTTACGTTCGGGATTGTAGGTGGCCGAGGCCTGGTGCCCAGCAGAGGGAGTTGGGCACAAAGGATGGCCTGTTTCCAGGGGTAAGTAAAGTCAGCTGCCCAGGTGCCTGATGTCAGTTTGTAGGAGGCATTTGGCCCTCCAATGGAAGACAGGCTTCCAGTTTGTGGCAGCTTGCATCTGGAAGAAATCCTGTTCCGTTCGGGATTGTAGGTGGCCGAGGCCAGGTGCCCGGCAGAGGGAGTTGGGCACAAAGGATGGGCTGTTTCCAGGGGTAAGTAAAGTCAGATGCCCAGGTGCATGATGTCAGTTTGTAGGAGGCCTTTGGCCCCCCAAGTGAAGCCACGTTTCCAGCTTGTGGCAGCTTGCATCTGGAAGCAATCCTGTTCTGTTCGGGATTGTAGGTGGCCGAGACCTGGTGCCCGGCAGAGGGAGTTGGGCACAAAGGATGTCTTGTTTCCAGGGGTAAGTAAAGTCAGCTGCCCAGGTGCCTGATGTCAGTTTTTAGGAGGCCTTTGGCCCTCCATGGGAAGCCAGGCTTCCTGCTTGTGGCAGCTTGCATCAGGAGGAAATCGTGTTCTGTTCGGGATTGTAGGGGGCCGCAGCTGGGTGCCCGGATGAGGGAGTTGGACACAAAGGATGGGCTGTTTCCAGGGGTAAGTAAAGTCAGCTGCCCAGGTGCCTGATGTCAGTTTGCAGGTGGCTATTGGTCCTCCATGGAAAGCCAGGCTTCCAGCTTGTGGCAGCTTGCATCGGGAAGTAATACTGATCTGTTCGGGATTGCAGGTGGCCGAGGCCTGGTGCCCGGCAGAGGGAGTTGGGCACAAAGGATGGCCTGTTTCCAGGGGTAAGTAAAGTCAGCTGCCCAGGTGCCTGATGTCAGTTTGTAGGAGGCCTTTGGCCCTCCAAGGGAAGCTTGTCTTCCAGTTTGTGGCAGCTTGCATCTGGAAGCAATCCTGTTCCGTTCGGGATTGTAGGTGGGCAAAACCTGGTGCCCGGCAGAGGAAGTTGGGCCCAAAGATGGGCTGTTTCCAGGGGTAAGTAAAGTCAGCTGCCCAGGTGCCTGATGTCAGTTTGTAGGAGGCCTTTGGCCCTCTAAGGGAAGCTTGTCTTCCAGTTTGTGGCAGCTTGCATCTGGAAGAAATCCTGTTCCGTGCGGGATTGTAGGTGGCCGAGACCTGGTGCCCGGCAGAGGGAGTTGGGCACAAAGGATGGGCTGTTTCCAGGGGTAAGTAAAGTCAGCTGCCCAGGTGCCTGATGCCAGTTTGTAGGAGGCCTTTGTTCCTCCATGGGAAACCAGTCTTCCAGCTTGTGGCAGCTTGCATCTGGAAGAAATCCTGTTCCGTTCGGGATTGTAGGTGGCCGAGGCCAGGTGCCCGGCAGAGGGAGTTGGGCACAAAGGATGGGCTGTTTCCAGGGGTAAGTAAAGTCAGCTGCCCAGGTGCCTGATGTCAGTTTGTAGGAGGCCTTTGGCCCTCCAAGTGAAGCCGCGTTTCCAGCTTGTGGCAGCTTGCATCTGGAAGAACTCCGGTTCCGTTCGGGATTGTAGGTGGCCGAGGCCAGGTGCCCGGCAGAGGGAGTTGGGCACAAAGGATGTCCTTTTTCCAGAGATAAGTAAAGTCAGCTGCCCAGGTGCCTGATGTCAGTTTGTAGGAGGCCTTTGGCCCTCCAAGGGAAGCTAGTCTTCCAGCTTGTGGCAGCATGCATCTGGAAGAAATGCTGTTTCGTTCGGGATTGTAGGTGGTCGAGGCCAGGTGCCCGGCAGAGGGAGTTTGGCACAAAGGATGGGCTGTTTCCAGGGGTAAGTAAAGTCAGCTGCCCAGGTGCCTGATGTCAGTTTGTAGGAGGCCTTTGGCCCTCCATGGGAAGCTTGTCTTCCAGTTTGTGGCAGCTTGCATCTGGAAGAAATCCTGTTCCGTTCGGGATTGTAGGTGGGCGAGGCCTGGTACTTGGCAGAGGGAGTTGGGCACAAAGGATGGGCTGTTTCCAGGAGTAAATTAAGTCAGCTACCCAAATGTCTGATGTCAGTTTATAGGAGGCCTTTGGCCCTCCAAGGAAAGCTAGTCTTCCTGTTAAAGGCAGCTTGCATCTGGAAGAAATCCTGTTCCGTTCGGGATGGTAGGTGGCCGAGGCCAGGTGCCCGGCAGAGGGAGTTGGGCACATATGATGGCTGGTTTCCAGTGGTAAGTAAGGTCAGCTGCCCAGGTGCCTGATGTCAGTTTGTAGGAGGCCTTTGGCCCTCCAAGGGATGACAGGCTTCCAGCTTGTGGCAGCTTGCATCTGGAAGAAATCCTGTTCCGTTCAGGATTGTAGGTGGCCGAGGCCTGGTGCCCGGCAGAGGGAGTTGGGCACAAAGGATGGCCTGTTTCCAGGGGTAAGTAAAGTCAGCAGCCCAGGTGCCTGATGTCAGTTTGTAGGAGGCCTTTGGCCCTCCAAGTGAAGCCACATTTCCAGCTTGTGGCAGCTTGCATCTGGAAGAACTCCTGTTCCGTTCGGGATTGTAGGTGGCCAAAGCTGTGGGCCCGGCAGAGGGAGTTGGGCACAAAGGATGTCCTGTTTCCAGGGGTAAGTAAAGTCAGCTGCCCAGGTGCCTGATGTCAGTTTTTAGGAGGCCTTTGGCCCTCCATGGGAAGCTTGTCTTCCTGTTCAAGGCAGTTTGCATCGGGAAGAAATCCTGTTTCGTTCGGGATTGTAGGTGGCCGGAGCTGGGTGCCCAGCTGAGGGAGTTAGGCACAAAGGATGGCCTGTTTCCAGGGGTAAGTAAAGTCAGCTGCCCAGGTGCCTGATGTCAGTTTGTAGGAGGCCTTTGGCCCTCCATGGGAAGCCAGGCTTCCTGCTTGTGGCAGCTTGCATCTGGAAGAAATCCTGTTCCGTTCAGGATTGTAGGTGGCCGAGGCCTGGTGCCCGGCAGAGGGAGTTGGGCACAAAGGATGGGCTGTTTCCAGGGGTAAGTAAAGTCAGCTGCCCAGGTGCCTGATGTCAGTTTGTAGGAGGCCTTTGGCCCTCCAAGGGAAGCTTGTCTTCCAGTTTGTGGCAGCTTGCATCTGGAAGAAATCCTGTTCCGTTCGGGATTGTAGGTGGGCGAGGCCTGGTGCCCGGCAGAGGGAGTTGGACACAAAGGATGGGCTGTTTCCAGGGGTAAGTAAAGTCAGCTGCCCAGGTGCCTGATGTCAGTTTGTAGGAGGCCTTTGGCCCTCCAAGGGAAGCTTGTCTTCCAGTTTGTGGCAGCTTGCATCTGGAAGAAATCCTGTTCCGTTCGGGATTGTAGGTGGGCGAGGCCTGGTGCTTGGCAGAGGGAGTTGGGCACAAAGGATGGGCTGTTTCCTGGGGTAAGTTAAGTCAGCTGCCCAAATGTCTGATGTCAGTTTATAGGAGGCCTTTGGCCCTCCAAGGGAAGCTAGTCTTCCTGTTAAAGGCAGCTTGCATCTGGAAGAAATCCTGTTCCGTTTGGGATTGTAGGTGGCCGAGGCCAGGTGCCCGGCAGAGGGAGTTGGGCACAAAGGATGGCTGGTTTCCAGGGGTAAGTAAGGTCAGCTGCCCAGGTGCCTGATGTCAGTTTGTAGGAGGCCTTTGGCCCTCCATGGGAAGCCAGGTTTACTGCTTGTGGCAGCTTGCATCTGGAAGAAATCCTGTTCCGTTCGGGATAGTAGGTGGCCGAGGCCAAGTGCCCGGCAGAGGGAGTTGGGCACATATGATGGCTGGTTTCCAGGGGTAAGTAAGGTCAGCTGCCCAGGTGCCTGATGTCAGTTTGTAGGAGGCCTTTGGCCCTCCATGGGATGACATGCTTCCAGTTTGTGGCAGCTTGCATCTGGAAGAAATCCTGTTCCGTTCAGGATTGTAGGTGGGCGAGGCCTGGTGCCCAGCAGAGGGAGTTGGGCACAAAGGATGGCCTGTTTCCAGGGGTAAGTAAAGTCAGCAGCCCAGGTGCCTGATGTCAGTTTGTAGGAGGCCTTTCGCCCTCCAAGGGAAGCTAGTCTTCCAGCTTGTGGCAGCTTCCATCTGGAAGAAATCCTGTTCCGTTCGGGATTGTAGGTGGCCGAGGCCAGGTGCCCGGCAGAGGGAGTTGGGCACAAAGGATGGGCTGTTTCCAGGGGTAAGTAAAGTCAGCAGCCCAGGTGCCTCATGTCAGTTTGTAGGAGGCCTTTGGCCCCCCAAGTGAAGCCACGTTTCCAGCTTGTGGCAGCTTGCATCTGGAAGAACTCCGGTTCCGTTCGGGATTGTAGGTGGCCGAGGCCATCTGCCCGGCAGAGGGAGTTGGGCACAAAGGATGTCTTGTTTCCAGGGGTAAGTAAAGTCATCTGCCCAGGTGCCTGATGTCAGTTTTTAGGAGGCCTTTGGCCCTCCATGGGAAGCCAGGCTTCCTGCTTGTGGCAGCTTGCATCAGGAGGAAATCGTGTTCCGTTCGGGATTGTAGGGGGCCGGAGCTGGGTGCCCGGATGAGGGAGTTGGACACAAAGGATGGGCTGTTTCCAGGGGTAAGTAAAGTCAGCTGCCCAGGTGCCTGATGTCAGTTTGCAGGTGGCTATTGGTCCTCCATGGAAAGCCCGGCTTCCAGCTTGTGGCAGCTTGCATCGGGAAGTAATACTGATCTGTTCGGGATTGCAGGTGGCCGAGGCCTGGTGCCCGGCAGAGGGAGTTGGGCACAAAGGATGGCCTGTTTCCAGGGGTAAGTAAAGTCAGCTGCCCAGGTGCCTGATGTCATTTTGTAGGAGGCCTTTGGCCCTCCAAGGGAAGCTTGTCTTCCAGTTTGTGGCAGCTTGCATCTGGAAGCAATCCTGTTCCGTTCGGGATTGTAGGTGGGCAAAACCTGGTGCCCGGCAGAGGAAGTTGGGCACAAAGGATGGGCTGTTTCCAGGGGTAAGTAAAGTTAGCTGCCCAGGTGCCTGATGTCAGTTTGTAGGAGGCCTTTGGCCCTCCAAGGGAAGCTTGTCTTCCAGTTTGTGGCAGCTTGCATCTGGAAGCAATCCTGTTCCGTTCGGGATTGTAGGTGGCCGAGACCTGGTGCCCGGCAGAGGGAGTTGGGCACAAAGGATGGGCTGTTTCCACGGGTAAGTAAAGTCAGCTGCCCAGGTGCCTGATGCCAGTTTGTAGGAGGCCTTTGTTCCTCCATGGGAAACCAGTCTTCCAGCTTGTGGCAGCTTGCATCTGGAAGAAATCCTGTTCTGTTCGGGATTGTAGGTGGCCGAGGCCAGGTGCCCGGCAGAGGGAGTTGGGCACAAAGGATGGCCTGTTTCCAGGGGTAAGTAAAGTCAGCTGCCCAGGTGCCTGATGTCAGTTTGTAGGAGGCCTTTGGCCCTCCAAGTGAAGCCGCGTTTCCAGCTTGTGGCAGCTTGCGTCTGGAAGAACTCCGGTTCCGTTCGGGATTGTAGGTGGCCGAGGCCAGGTGTCCGGCAGAGGGAGTTGGGCACAAAGGATGTCCTTTTTCCAGGGATAAGTAAAGTCAGCTGCCCAGGTGCCTGATGTCAGTTTGTAAGAGGCCTTTGGCCCTCCAAGGGAAGCTAGTCTTCCAGCTTGTGGCAGCATGCATCTGGAAGAAATGCTGTTTCGTTCGGGATTGTAGGTGGCCGAGGCCAGGTGCCCGGCAGAGGGAGTTGGGCACAACGGATGGGCTGTTTCCAGGGGTAAGTAAAGTCAGCTGCCCAGGTGCCTGATGTCAGTTTGTAGGAGGCCTTTGGCCCTCCAAGGGAAGCTAGTCTTCCAGCTTGTGGCAGCTTCCATCTGGAAGAAATCCTGTTCCGTTCGGGATTGTAGGTGGCCGAGGCCAGGTGCCCGGCAGAGGGAGTTGGGCACAAAGGATGGGCTGTTTCCAGGGGTAAGTAAACTCAGATGCCCAGGTGCCTGATGTCAGTTTGTAGGAGGCCTTTGGCCCCCCAAGTGAAGCCGCGTTTCCAGCTTGTGGCAGCTTGCATCTGGAAGTACTCCGGTTCCGTTCGGGATTGTAGGTGGCCGAGGCCTGGTGCCCGGCAGAGGGAGTTGGGCACAAAGGATGTCTTGTTTCCAGGGGTAAGTAAAGTCATCTGCCCAGGTGCCTGATGTCAGTTTTTAGGAGGCCTTTGGCCCTCCATGGGAAGCCAGGCTTCCTGCTTGTGGCAGCTTGCATCAGGAGGAAATCGTGTTCCGTTCGGGATTGTAGGGGGCCGGAGCTGGGTGCCCGGATGAGGGAGTTGGACACAAAGGATGGGCTTTTTCCAGGGGTAAGTAAAGTCAGCTGCCCAGGTGCCTGATGTCAGTTTGCAGGTGGCTATTGGTCCTCCATGGAAAGCCAGGCTTCCAGCTTGTGGCAGCTTGCATCGGGAAGTAATACTGATCTGTTCGGGATTGCAGGTGGCCGAGGCCTGGTGCCCGGCAGAGGGAGTTGGGCACAAAGGATGGCCTGTTTCCAGGGGTAAGTAAAGTCAGCTGCCCAGGTGCCTGATGTCAGTTTGTAGGTGGCCTTTGACCCACCAAGAGAAGCCAGGTTTCCGGCTTGTGGCAGCTTGCATCTGGAAGAAATCCTGTTACGTTCAGGATTGTAGGTGGCCGAGGCCTGGTGCCCAGCAGAGGGAGTTGGGCACAAAGGATGGCCTGTTTCCAGGGGTAAGTAAAGTCAGCTGCCCAGGTGCCTGATGTCAGTTTGTAGGAGGCATTTGGCCCTCCAAGGGAAGACAGGCTTCCAGTTTGTGGCAGCTTGCATCTGGAAGAAATCCTGTTCCGTTCGGGATTGTAGGTGGCCGAGGCCAGGTGCCCGGCAGAGGGAGTTGGGCACAAATGATGGCCTGTTTCTTTAGGAAAGTAAAGTCAGCTGCCCAGGTGCCTGATGTCAGTTTGTAGGAGGCCTTTGGCCCTCCAAGTGAAGCCACATTTCCAGCTTGTGGCAGCTTGCATCTGGAAGAACTCCTGTTCCGTTCGGGATTGTAGGTGGCCAAAGCTGTGGGCCCGGCAGAGGGAGTTGGGCACAAAGGATGTCCTGTTTCCAGGGGTAAGTAAAGTCAGCTGCCCAGGTGCCTGATGTCAGTTTGTAGGAGGCCTTTGGCCCTCCATGGGAAGCTTGTCTTCCTGTTCAAGGCAGTTTGCATCGGGAAGAAATCCTGTTTCGTTCGGGATTGTAGGTGGCCGGAGCTGGGTGCCCAGCTGAGGGAGTAAGGCACAAAGGATGGCCTGTTTCCAGGGGTAAGTAAAGTCAGCTGCCCAGGTGCCTGATGTCAGTTTGTAGGAGGCCTTTGGCCCTCCATGGGAAGCCAGGCTTCCTGCTTGTGGCAGCTTGCATCTGGAAGAAATCCTGTTCCGTTCAGGATTGTAGGTGGCCGAGGCCTGGTGCCCGGCAGAGGGAGTTGGGCACAAAGGATGGCCTGTTTCCAGGGGTAAGTAAAGTCAGCTGCCCAGGTGCCTGATGTCAGTTTGTAGGAGGCCTTTGGCCCTCCAAGGGAAGCTTGTCTTCCAGTTTGTGGCAGCTTGCATCTGAAAGAAATCCTGTTACGTTCGGGATTGTAGGTGGGCGAGGCCTGGTGCCCGGCAGAGGGAGTTGGGCACAAAGGATGGCCTGTTTCCAGGGGTAAGTAAAGTCAGCTGCCCAGGTGCCTGATGTCAGTTTGTAGGAGGCCTTTTGCCCTCCAAGGGAAGCTTGTCTTCCAGTTTGTGGCAGCTTGCATCTGGAAGAAATCCTGTTCCGTTCGGGATTGTAGGTGGCCGAGGCCTGGTGCTTGGCAGAGGGAGTTGGGCACAAAGGATGGCCTGTTTCCAGGGGTAAGTAAAGTCAGCTGCCCAAATGTCTGATGTCAGTTTATAGGAGGCCTTTGGCCCTCCAAGGGAAGCTAGTCTTCCTGTTAAAGGCAGCTTGCATCTGGAAGAAATCCTGTTCCGTTCGGGATTGTAGGTGGCCGAGGCCAGGTGCCCGGCAGAGGGAGTTGGGCACATATGATGGCTGGTTTCCAGGGGTAAGTAAGGTCAGCTGCCCAGGTGCCTGATGTCAGTTTGTAGGAGGCCTTTGGCCCTCCAAGGGAAGCTTGTCTTCCAGTTTGTGGCAGCTTGCATCTGGAAGCAATCCTGTTCCGTTCGGGATTGTAGGTGGGCAAAACCTGTTGCCCGGCAGAGGAAGTTGGGCCCAAAGATGGGCTGTTTCCAGGGGTAAGTAAAGTCAGCTGCCCAGGTGCCTGATGTCAGTTTGTAGGAGGCCTTTCGCCCTCCAAGGGAAGCTAGTCTTCCAGCTTGTGGCAGCTTCCATCTGGAAGAAATCCTGTTCCGTTCGGGATTGTAGGTGGCCGAGGCCAGGTGCCCGGCAGAGGGAGTTGGGCACAAAGGATGGGCTGTTTCCAGGGGTAAGTAAAGTCAGATGCACAGGTGCCTGATGTCAGTTTGTAGGAGGCCTTTGGCCCCCCAAGTGAAGCCACGTTTCCAGCTTGTGGCAGCTTGCATCTGGACGAACTCCGGTTCCGTTCGGGATTGTAGGTGGCCGAGGCCATCTGCCCGGCAGAGGGAGTTGGGCACAAAGGATGTCTTGTTTCCAGGGGTAAGTAAAGTCATCTGCCCAGGTGCCTGATGTCAGTTTTTAGGAGGCCTTTGGCCCTCCATGGGAAGCCAGGCTTCCTGCTTGTGGCAGCTTGCATCAGGAGGAAATCGTGTTCCGTTCGGGATTGTAGGGGGCCGGAGCTGGGTGCCCGGATTAGGGAGTTGGACACAAAGGATGGGCTTTTTCCAGGGGTAAGTAAAGTCAGCTGCCCAGGTGCCTGATGTCAGTTTGCAGGTGGCTATTGGTCCTCCATGGAAAGCCAGGCTTCCAGCTTGTGGCAGCTTGCATCGGGAAGTAATACTGATCTGTTCGGGATTGCAGGTGGCCGAGGCCTGGTGCCCGGCAGAGGGAGTTGGGCACAAAGGATGGCCTGTTTCCAGGGGTAAGTAAAGTCAGCTGCCCAGGTGCCTGATGTCAGTTGGTAGGAGGCCTTTGGCCCTCCAAGGGAAGCTTGTCTTACAGTTTGTGGCAGCTTGCATCTGGAAGCAATCCTGTTCCGTTCGGGATTGTAGGTGGGCGAGACCTGGTGCCCGGCAGAGGGAGTTGGGCACAAAGGATGGGCTGTTTCCAGGGGTAAGTAAAGTCAGCTGCCCAGGTGCCTGATGTCAGTTTGTAGGAGGCCTTTGGTCCTCCATGGGAAACCAGTCTTCCAGCTTGTGGCAGCTTGCATCTGGAAGAAATCCTGTTCCGTTCGGGATTGTAGGTGGCCGAGGCCAGGTGCCCGGCAGAGGGAGTTTGGCACAAAGGATAGCCTGTTTCCAGGGGTAAGTAAAGTCAGCTGCCCAGGTGCCTGATGTCAGTTTGTAGGAGGCCTTTGGCCCTCCATGGGAAGCCGCGTTTCCAGCTTGTGGCAGCTTGCATCTGGAAGAACTCCGGTTCCGTTCGGGATTGTAGGTGGCCGAGGCCAGGTGCCCGGCAGAGGGAGTTGGGCACAAAGGATGTCCTTTTTCCAGGGATAAGTAAAGTCAGCTGCCCAGGTGCCTGATGTCAGTTTGTAGGAGGCCTTTGGCCCTCTAGAGGAAGCTAGTCTTCCAGCTTGTGGCAGCATGCATCTGGAAGAAATGCTGTTTCGTTCGGGATTGTAGGTGGCCGGAGCTGGGTGCCCAGCTGAGGGAGTTAGGCACAAAGGATGGCCTGTTTCCAGGGGTAAGTAAAGTCAGCTGCCCAGGTGCCTGATGTCAGTTTGTAGGAGGCCTTTGGCCCTCCATGGGAAGCCAGGCTTCCTTCTTGCGGCAGCTTGCATCTGGAAGAAATCCTGTTCCGTTCAGGATTGTAGGTGGCCGAGGCCTGGTGCCCGGCAGAGGGATTTGGGCACAAAGGATGGGCTGTTTCCAGGGGTAAGTAAAGTCAGCTGCCCAGGTGCCTGATGTCAGTTTGTAGGAGGCCTTTGGCCCTCCAAGGGAAGCTTGTCTTCCAGTTTGTGGCAGCTTGCATCTGGAAGAAATCCTGTTCCGTTCGGGATTGTAGGTGGGCGAGGCCAGGTGCCCGGCAGAGGGAGTTGGGCACAAAGGATGGGCTGTTTCCAGGGGTAAGTAAAGTCAGCTGCCCAGGTGCCTGATGTCAGTTTGTAGGAGGCCTTTGGCCCTCCAAGGGAAGCTTGTCTTCCAGTTTGTGGCAGCTTGCATCTGGAAGAAATCCTGTTCCGTTCGGGATTGTAGGTGGGCGAGGCCTGGTGCTTGGCAGAGGGAGTTGGGCACAAAGGATGGGCTGTTTCCAGGGGTAAGTTAAGTCAGCTGCCCAAATGTCTGATGTCAGTTTATAGGAGGCCTTTGGCCCTCCAAGGGAAGCTAGTCTTCCTGTTAAAGGCAGCTTGCATCTGGAATAAATCCTGTCCCGTTCGGGATTGTAGGTGGCCGAGGCCAGGTGCCCGGCAGAGGGAGTTAGGCACAAAGGATGGGCTGTTTCCAGGGGTAAGTAAAGTCAGCTGCCCAGGTGCCTGATGTCAGTTTGTAGGAGGCCTTTGGCCCTCCATGGGAAGCCAGGTTTACTGCTTGTGGCAGCTTGCATCTGGAAGAAATCCTGTTCCGTTCGGGATTGTAGGTGGCCGAGGCCAGGTGCCCGGCAGAGGGAGTTGGGCACATATGATGGCTGGTTTCCAGGGGTAAGTAAGGTCAGCTGCCCAGGTGCCTGATGTCAGTTTGTAGGAGGCCTTTGGCCCTCCAAGGGAAGCTTGTCTTCCAGTTTGTGGCAGCTTGCATCTGGAAGCAATCCTGTTCCGTTCAGGATTGTAGGTGGGCAAAACCTGGTGCCCGGCAGAGGAAGTTGGGCCCTAAGATGGGCTGTTTCCAGGGGTAAGTAAAGTCAGCTGCCCAGGTGCCTGATGTCAGTTTGTAGGAGGCCTTTGGCCCTCCAAGGGAAGCTTGTCTTCCAGTTTGTGGCAGCTTGCATCTGGAAGCAATCCTGTTCCGTTCGGGATTGTAGGTGGCCGAGACCTGGTGCCCGGCAGAGGGAGTTGGGCACAAAGGATGGGCTGTTTCCAGGGGTAAGTAAAGTCAGCAGCCCAGGTGCCTGATGTCAGTTTGTAGGAGGCCTTTCGCCCTCCAAGGGAAGCTAGTCTTCCAGCTTGTGGCAGCTTCCATCTGGAAGAAATCCTGTTCCGTTCGAGATTGTAGGTGGCCGAGGCCAGGTGCCCGGCAGAGGGAGTTGGGCACAAAGGATGGGCTGTTTCCAGGGGTAAGTAAAGTCAGATGCCCAGGTGCATGATGTCAGTTTGTAGGAGGCCTTTGGCCCCCCAAGTGAAGCCACGTTTCCAGCTTGTGGCAGCTTGCATCTGGAAGAACTCCGGTTCCGTTCGGGATTGTAGGTGGCCGAGGCCATCTGCCCTGCAGAGGGAGTTGGGCACAAAGGATGTCTTGATCCAGGGGTAAGTAAAGTCAGCTGCCCAGGTGCCTGATGTCAGTTTTTAGGAGGCCTTTGGCCCTCCATGGGAAGCCAGGCTTCCTGCTTGTGGCAGCTTGCATCAGGAGGAAATCGTGTTCTGTTCGGGATTGTAGGGGGCCGCAGCTGGGTGCCCGGATGAGGGAGTTGGACACAAAGGATGGGCTGTTTCCAGGGGTAAGTAAAGTCAGCTGCCCAGGTGCCTGATGTCAGTTTGCAGGTGGCTATTGGTCCTCCATGGAAAGCCAGGCTTCCAGCTTGTGGCAGCTTGCATCGGGAAGTAATACTGATCTGTTCGGGATTGCAGGTGGCCGAGGCCTGGTGCCCGGCAGAGGGAGTTGGGCACAAAGGATGGCCTGTTTCCAGGGGTAAGTAAAGTCAGCTGCCCAGGTGCCTGATGTCAGTTTGTAGGAGGCCTTTGGCCCTCCAAGGGAAGCTTGTCTTCCAGTTTGTGGCAGCTTGCATCTGGAAGCAATCCTGTTCCGTTCGGGATTGTAGGTGGGCAAAACCTGGTGCCCGGCAGAGGAAGTTGGGCCCAAAGATGGGCTGTTTCCAGGGGTAAGTAAAGTCAGCTGCCCAGGTGCCTGATGTCAGTTTGTAGGAGGCCTTTGGCCCTCTAAGGGAAGCTTGTCTTCCAGTTTGTGGCAGCTTGCATCTGGAAGAAATCCTGTTCCGTGCGGGATTGTAGGTGGCCGAGACCTGGTGCCCGGCAGAGGGAGTTGGGCACAAAGGATGGCCTGTTTCCAGGGGTAAGTAAAGTCAGCTGCCCAGGTGCCTGATGTCAGTTTGTAGGAGGCCTTTGGCCCTCCAAGTGAAGCCGCGTTTCCAGCTTGTGGCAGCTTGCATCTGGAAGAACTCCGGTTCCGTTCGGGATTGTAGGTGGCCGAGGCCAGGTGCCCGGCAGAGGGAGTTGGGCACAAAGGATGTCCTTTTTCCAGAGATAAGTAAAGTCAGCTGCCCAGGTGCCTGATGTCAGTTTGTAGGAGGCCTTTGGCCCTCCAAGGGAAGCTAGTCTTCCAGCTTGTGGCAGCATGCATCTGGAAGAAATGCTGTTTCGTTCGGGATTGTAGGTGGTCGAGGCCAGGTGCCCGGCAGAGGGAGTTTGGCACAAAGGATGGGCTGTTTCCAGGGGTAAGTAAAGTCAGCTGCCCAGGTGCCTGATGTCAGTTTGTAGGAGGCCTTTGGCCCTCCATGGGAAGCTTGTCTTCCAGTTTGTGGCAGCTTGCATCTGGAAGAAATCCTGTTCCGTTCGGGATTGTAGGTGGGCGAGGCCTGGTACTTGGCAGAGGGAGTTGGGCACAAAGGATGGGCTGTTTCCAGGAGTAAATTAAGTCAGCTACCCAAATGTCTGATGTCAGTTTATAGGAGGCCTTTGGCCCTCCAAGGAAAGCTAGTCTTCCTGTTAAAGGCAGCTTGCATCTGGAAGAAATCCTGTTCCGTTCGGGATTGTAGGTGGCCGAGGCCAGGTGCCCGGCAGAGGGAGTTGGGCACAAAGGATGGGCTGTTTCCAGGGGTAAGTAAAGTCAGCTGCCCAGGTGCCTGATGTCAGTTTGTAGGAGGCCTTTGGCCCTCCAAGGGAAGCCAGGTTTCCTGCTTCTGGCAGCTTGCATCTGGAAGAAATCCTGTTCCGTTCGGGATTGTAGGTGGCCGAGGCCTGGTGCCCGGCAGAGGGAGTTGGGCACAAAGGATGGCCTGTTTCCAGGGGTAAGTAAAGTCAGCAGCCCAGGTGCCTGATGTCAGTTTGTAGGAGGCCTTTGGCCCTCCAAGGGAAGCTAGTCTTCCAGCTTGTGGCAGCTTGCATCTGGAAGAAATCCTGTTCCGTTCGGGATTGTAGGTGGGTGATGCCCAGGGCCCGGCAGAGGGAGTTTGGCACAAAGGGTGGGCTGTTTCCAGGGGTAAGTAAAGTCAGCTGCCCAGGTGCCTGATGTCAGTTTGTAGGAGGCCTTTGGCCCTTCAAGTGAAGCCACGTTTCCAGCTTGTGGCAGCTTGCATCTGGAAGAACTCCGGTTCCGTTCGGGATTGTAGGTGGCCGAGGCCATCTGCCCGGCAGAGGGAGTTGGGCACAAAGGATGTCTTGTTTCCAGGGGTAAGTAAAGTCATCTGCCCAGGTGCCTGATGTCAGTTTTTAGGAGGCCTTTGGCCCTCCATGGGAAGCCAGGCTTCCTGCTTGTGGCAGCTTGCATCTGGAAGAAATCGTGTTCCGTTCGGGACTGTAGGCGGCCGGAGCTGGGTGCCCGGATGAGGGAGTTGGACACAAAGGATGGGCTGTTTCCAGGGTAAAGTAAAGTCAGCTGCCCAGGTGCCTGATGTCAGTTTGCAGGTGGCTATTGGTCCTCCATGGAAAGCCCGGCTTCCAGCTTGTGGCAGCTTGCATCGGGAAGTAATACTGATCTGTTCGGGATTGTAGGTGGCCGAGGCCTGGTGCCAGGCAGAGGGAGTTGGTCACAAAGGATGGCCTGTTTCCAGGGGTAAGTAAAGTCAGCTACCCAGGTGCCTGATGTCAGTTTGTAGGAGGCCTTTGGCCCTCCAAGGGATGACAGGCTTCCAGTTTGTGGCAGCTTGCATCTGGAAGAAATCCTTTTCTGTTTGGGATTGTAGGTGGCCGAGGCCAGGTGCCCGGCAGAGGGAGTTGGGCAAAAATGATGGCCTGTTTCTTTAGTAAAGTAAAGTCAGCTGCCCCGGTGCCTGATGTCAGTTTGTAGGAGGCCTTTGGCCCTCCAAGTGAAGCAACATTTCCAGCTTGTGGCTGCTTGCATCTGGAAGAACTCCTGTTCCGTTCAGGATTGTAGGTGGCCAAAGCTGTGGGCCCGGCTGAGGGAGTTGGGCACAAAGGATGGGCTGTTTCCAGGGGTAAGTAAAGTCAGCTGCCCAGGTGCCTGATGTCAGTTTGTAGGAGGCCTTTGGCCCTCCAAGGGAAGCTTGTCTTCCAGTTTGTGGCAGCTTGCATCTGGAAGCAATCCTGTTCTGTTCGGGATTGTAGGTGGCCGAGACCTGGTGCCCGGCAGAGGGAGTTGGGCACAAAGGATGGGCTGTTTCCAGGGGTAAGTAAAGTCAGCTGCCCAGGTGCCTGATGTCAGTTTGTAGGAGGCCTTTGGCCCTCCAAGGGAAGCTTGTCTTCCAGTTTGTGGCAGCTTGCATCTGGAAGAAATCCTGTTCCGTTCGGGATTGTAGGTGGGCGAGGCCTGGTGCTTGGCAGAGGGAGTTGGGCACAAAGGATGGGCTGTTTCCAGGGGTAAGTTAAGTCAGCTGCCCAAATGTCTGATGTCAGTTTATAGGAGGCCTTTGGCCCTCCAAGGGAAGCTAGTCTTCCTGTTAAAGGCAGCTTGCATCTGGAATAAATCCTGTCCCGTTCGGGATTGTAGGTGGCCGAGGCCAGGTGCCCGGCAGAGGGAGTTAGGCACAAAGGATGGGCTGTTTCCAGGGGTAAGTAAAGTCAGCTGCCCAGGTGCCTGATGTCAGTTTGTAGGAGGCCTTTGGCCCTCCATGGGAAGCCAGGTTTACTGCTTGTGGCAGCTTGCATCTGGAAGAAATCCTGTTCCGTTCGGGATTGTAGGTGGCCGAGGCCAGGTGCCCGGCAGAGGGAGTTGGGCACATATGATGGCTGGTTTCCAGGGGTAAGTAAGGTCAGCTGCCCAGGTGCCTGATGTCAGTTTGTAGGAGGCCTTTGGCCCTCCAAGGGAAGCTTGTCTTCCAGTTTGTGGCAGCTTGCATCTGGAAGCAATCCTGTTCCGTTCGGGATTGTAGGTGGCCGAGACCTGGTGCCCGGCAGAGGGAGTTGGGCACAAAGGATGGGCTGTTTCCAGGGGTAAGTAAAGTCAGCAGCCCAGGTGCCTGATGTCAGTTTGTAGGAGGCCTTTCGCCCTCCAAGGGAAGCTAGTCTTCCAGCTTGTGGCAGCTTCCATCTGGAAGAAATCCTGTTCCGTTCGAGATTGTAGGTGGCCGAGGCCAGGTGCCCGGCAGAGGGAGTTGGGCACAAAGGATGGGCTGTTTCCAGGGGTAAGTAAAGTCAGATGCCCAGGTGCATGATGTCAGTTTGTAGGAGGCCTTTGGCCCCCCAAGTGAAGCCACGTTTCCAGCTTGTGGCAGCTTGCATCTGGAAGAACTCCGGTTCCGTTCGGGATTGTAGGTGGCCGAGGCCATCTGCCCTGCAGAGGGAGTTGGGCACAAAGGATGTCTTGTTTCCAGGGGTAAGTAAAGTCAGCTGCCCAGGTGCCTGATGTCAGTTTTTAGGAGGCCTTTGGCCCTCCATGGGAAGCCAGGCTTCCTGCTTGTGGCAGCTTGCATCAGGAGGAAATCGTGTTCTGTTCGGGATTGTAGGGGGCCGCAGCTGGGTGCCCGGATGAGGGAGTTGGACACAAAGGATGGGCTGTTTCCAGGGGTAAGTAAAGTCAGCTGCCCAGGTGCCTGATGTCAGTTTGCAGGTGGCTATTGGTCCTCCATGGAAAGCCAGGCTTCCAGCTTGTGGCAGCTTGCATCGGGAAGTAATACTGATCTGTTCGGGATTGCAGGTGGCCGAGGCCTGGTGCCCGGCAGAGGGAGTTGGGCACAAAGGATGGCCTGTTTCCAGGGGTAAGTAAAGTCAGCTGCCCAGGTGCCTGATGTCAGTTTGTAGGAGGCCTTTGGCCCTCCAAGGGAAGCTTGTCTTCCAGTTTGTGGCAGCTTGCATCTGGAAGCAATCCTGTTCCGTTCGGGATTGTAGGTGGGCAAAACCTGGTGCCCGGCAGAGGAAGTTGGGCCCAAAGATGGGCTGTTTCCAGGGGTAAGTAAAGTCAGCTGCCCAGGTGCCTGATGTCAGTTTGTAGGAGGCCTTTGGCCCTCTAAGGGAAGCTTGTCTTCCAGTTTGTGGCAGCTTGCATCTGGAAGAAATCCTGTTCCGTGCGGGATTGTAGGTGGCCGAGACCTGGTGCCCGGCAGAGGGAGTTGGGCACAAAGGATGGCCTGTTTCCAGGGGTAAGTAAAGTCAGCTGCCCAGGTGCCTGATGTCAGTTTGTAGGAGGCCTTTGGCCCTCCAAGTGAAGCCGCGTTTCCAGCTTGTGGCAGCTTGCATCTGGAAGAACTCCGGTTCCGTTCGGGATTGTAGGTGGCCGAGGCCAGGTGCCCGGCAGAGGGAGTTGGGCACAAAGGATGTCCTTTTTCCAGAGATAAGTAAAGTCAGCTGCCCAGGTGCCTGATGTCAGTTTGTAGGAGGCCTTTGGCCCTCCAAGGGAAGCTAGTCTTCCAGCTTGTGGCAGCATGCATCTGGAAGAAATGCTGTTTCGTTCGGGATTGTAGGTGGTCGAGGCCAGGTGCCCGGCAGAGGGAGTTTGGCACAAAGGATGGGCTGTTTCCAGGGGTAAGTAAAGTCAGCTGCCCAGGTGCCTGATGTCAGTTTGTAGGAGGCCTTTGGCCCTCCATGGGAAGCTTGTCTTCCAGTTTGTGGCAGCTTGCATCTGGAAGAAATCCTGTTCCGTTCGGGATTGTAGGTGGGCGAGGCCTGGTACTTGGCAGAGGGAGTTGGGCACAAAGGATGGGCTGTTTCCAGGAGTAAATTAAGTCAGCTACCCAAATGTCTGATGTCAGTTTATAGGAGGCCTTTGGCCCTCCAAGGAAAGCTAGTCTTCCTGTTAAAGGCAGCTTGCATCTGGAAGAAATCCTGTTCCGTTCGGGATTGTAGGTGGCCGAGGCCAGGTGCCCGGCAGAGGGAGTTGGGCACAAAGGATGGGCTGTTTCCAGGGGTAAGTAAAGTCAGCTGCCCAGGTGCCTGATGTCAGTTTGTAGGAGGCCTTTGGCCCTCCAAGGGAAGCCAGGTTTCCTGCTTCTGGCAGCTTGCATCTGGAAGAAATCCTGTTCCGTTCGGGATTGTAGGTGGCCGAGGCCTGGTGCCCGGCAGAGGGAGTTGGGCACAAAGGATGGGCTGTTTCCAGGGGTAAGTAAAGTCAGCAGCCCAGGTGCCTGATGTCAGTTTGTAGGAGGCCTTTGGCCCTCCAAGGGAAGCTAGTCTTCCAGCTTGTGGCAGCTTGCATCTGGAAGAAATCCTGTTCCGTTCGGGATTGTAGGTGGGTGATGCCCAGGGCCCGGCAGAGGGAGTTTGGCACAAAGGGTGGGCTGTTTCCAGGGGTAAGTAAAGTCAGCTGCCCAGGTGCCTGATGTCAGTTTGTAGGAGGCCTTTGGCCCTTCAAGTGAAGCCACGTTTCCAGCTTGTGGCAGCTTGCATCTGGAAGAACTCCGGTTCCGTTCGGGATTGTAGGTGGCCGAGGCCATCTGCCCGGCAGAGGGAGTTGGGCACAAAGGATGTCTTGTTTCCAGGGGTAAGTAAAGTCATCTGCCCAGGTGCCTGATGTCAGTTTTTAGGAGGCCTTTGGCCCTCCATGGGAAGCCAGGCTTCCTGCTTGTGGCAGCTTGCATCTGGAAGAAATCGTGTTCCGTTCGGGATTGTAGGCGGCCGGAGCTGGGTGCCCGGATGAGGGAGTTGGACACAAAGGATGGGCTGTTTCCAGGGTAAAGTAAAGTCAGCTGCCCAGGTGCCTGATGTCAGTTTGCAGGTGGCTATTGGTCCTCCATGGAAAGCCCGGCTTCCAGCTTGTGGCAGCTTGCATCGGGAAGTAATACTGATCTGTTCGGGATTGTAGGTGGCCGAGGCCTGGTGCCAGGCAGAGGGAGTTGGTCACAAAGGATGGCCTGTTTCCAGGGGTAAGTAAAGTCAGCTGCCCAGGTGCCTGATGTCAGTTTGTAGGAGGCCTTTGGCCCTCCAAGGGATGACAGGCTTCCAGTTTGTGGCAGCTTGCATCTGGAAGAAATCCTTTTCTGTTTGGGATTGTAGGTGGCCGAGGCCAGGTGCCCGGCAGAGGGAGTTGGGCAAAAATGATGGCCTGTTTCTTTAGTAAAGTAAAGTCAGCTGCCCCGGTGCCTGATGTCAGTTTGTAGGAGGCCTTTGGCCCTCCAAGTGAAGCAACATTTCCAGCTTGTGGCTGCTTGCATCTGGAAGAACTCCTGTTCCGTTCAGGATTGTAGGTGGCCAAAGCTGTGGGCCCGGCTGAGGGAGTTGGGCACAAAGGATGGGCTGTTTCCAGGGGTAAGTAAAGTCAGCTGCCCAGGTGCCTGATGTCAGTTTGTAGGAGGCCTTTGGCCCTCCAAGGGAAGCTTGTCTTCCAGTTTGTGGCAGCTTGCATCTGGAAGCAATCCTGTTCTGTTCGGGATTGTAGGTGGCCGAGACCTGGTGCCCGGCAGAGGGAGTTGGGCATAAAGGATGGGCTGTTTCCAGGGGTAAGTAAAGTCAGCTGCCCAGGTGCCTGATGCCAGTTTGTAGGAGGCCTTTGTTCCTCCATGGGAAACCAGTCTTCCAGTTTGTGGCAGCTTGCATCTGGAAGAAATCCTGTTCCGTTCGGGATTGTAGGTGGCCGAGGCCAGGTGCCCGGCAGAGGGAGTTGGGCACAAAGGATGGCCTGTTTCCAGGGGTAAGTAAAGTCAGCTGCCCAGGTGCCTGATGTCAGTTTGTAGGAGGCCTTTGGCCCTCCAAGTGAAGCCGCGTTTCCAGCTTGTGGCAGCTTGCATCTGGAAGAACTCCGGTTCCGTTCGGGATTGTAGGTGGCCGAGGCCAGGTGCCCGGCAGAGGGAGTTGGGCACAAAGGATGTCCTTTTTCCAGAGATAAGTAAAGTCAGCTGCTTAGGTGCCTGATGTCAGTTTGTAGGAGGCCTTTGGCCCTCCAAGGGAAGCTAGTCTTCCAGCTTGTGGCAGCATGCATCTGGAAGAAATGCTGTTTCGTTCGGGATTGTAGGTGGCCGAGGCCAGGTGCCCGGCAGAGGGAGTTGGGCACAACGGATTGGCTGTTTCCAGGGGTAAGTAAAGTCAGCTGCCCAGGTGCCTGATGTCAGTTTGTAGGAGGCCTTTGGCCCTCCAAGGGAAGCTTGTCTTCCAGTTTGTGGCAGCTTGCATCTGGAAGAAATCCTGTTCCGTTCGGGATTGTAGGTGGGCGAGGCCAGGTGCTTGGCAGAGGGAGTTGGGCACAAAGGATGGGCTGTTTCCAGGGGTAAGTTAAGTCAGCTGCCCAAATGTCTGATGTCAGTTTGTAGGAGGCCTTTGGCCCTCCAAGGGAAGCTAGTCTTCCTGTTAAAGGCAGCTTGCATCTGGAAGAAATCCTGTTCCGTTCGGGATTGTAGGTGGCCGAGGCCAGGTGCCCGGCAGAGGGAGTTGTTCACAAAGGATGGGCTGTTTCCAGGGGTAAGTAAAGTCAGCTGCCCAGGTGCCTGATGTCAGTTAGTAGGAGGCCTTTGGCCCTCCATGGGAAGCCAGGTTTACTGCTTGTGGCAGCTTGCATCTGGAAGAAATCCTGTTCCGTTCGGGATTGTAGGTGGCCGAGGCCAGGTGCCCGGCAGAGGGAGTTGGGCACATATGATGGCTGGTTTCCAGTGGTAAGTAAGGTCAGCTGCCCAGGTTCCTGATGTCAGTTTGTAGGAGCCCTTTGGCCTTCCAAGGGATGACAGGCTTCCAGTTTGTGGCAGCTTGCATCTGGAAGAAATCCTGTTCCGTTCAGGATTGTAGGTGGCCGAGGCCTGGTGCCCGGCAGAGGGAGTTGGGCACAAAGGATGGCCTGTTTCCAGGGGTAAGTAAAGTCAGCAGCCCAGGTGCCTGATGTCAGTTTGTAGGAGGCCTTTGGCCCTCCAAGGGAAGCTAGTCTTCCAGCTTGTGGCAGCTTGCATCTGGAAGAAATCCTGTTCCGTTCGGGATTGTAGGTGGGCGAGGCCCGGTGCCCGGCAGAGGGAGTTTGGCACAAAGGATGGGCTGTTTCCAGGGGTAAGTAAAGTCAGCTGCCCAGGTGCCTGATGTCAGTTTTTAGGAGGCCTTTGGCCCCCCAAGTGAAGCTACGTTTCCAGCTTGTGGCAGCTTGCATCTGGAAGAACTCCGGTTCCGTTCGGGATTGTAGGTGGCCGAGGCCATCTGCCCGGCAGAGGGAGTTGGGCACAAAGGATGTCTTGTTTCCAGGGGTAAGTAAAGTCATCTGCCCAGGTGCCTGATGTCAGTTTTTAGGAGGCCTTTGGCCCTCCATGGGAAGCCAGGCTTCCTGCTTGTGGCAGCTTGCATCTGGAAGAAATCGTGTTCCGTTCGGGATTGTAGGGGTCTGGAGCAGGGTGCCCGGCAGAGGAAGTTGGGCACAAACAATGGGCTGTTTCCAGGGGTAAGTAAAGTCAGCTGCCCAGGTGCCTGATGTCAGTTTGCAGGTGGCTATTGGTCCTCCATGGAAAGCCCGGCTTTCAGCTTGTGGCAGCTTGCATCGGGAAGTAATACTGATCTGTTCGGGATTGCAGGTGGCCGAGGCCTGGTGCCCGGCAGAGGGAGTTGGGCACAAAGGATGGGCTGTTTCCAGGGGTAAGTTAAGTCAGCTGCCCAGGTGCCTGATGTCAGTTTGTAGGAGGCCTTTGGCCCTCCAAGGGAAGCTAGTCTTCCAGCTTGTGTCAGCATGCATCTGGAAGAAATGCTGTTTCGTTCGGGATTGTAGGTGGCCGAGGCCAGGTGCCCGGCAGAGGGAGTTGGGCACAACGGATTGGCTGTTTCCAGGGGTAAGTAAAGTCAGCTGCCCAGGTGCCTGATGTCAGTTTGTAGGAGGCCTTTGGCCCTCCAAGGGAAGCTTGTCTTCCAGTTTGTGGCAGCTTGCATCTGGAAGAAATCCTGTTCCGTTCGGGATTGTAGGTGGGCGAGGCCTGGTGCTTGGCAGAGGGAGTTGGGCACAAAGGATGGGCTGTTTCCAGGGGTAAGTTAAGTCAGCTGCCCAAATGTCTGATGTCAGTTTGTAGGAGGCCTTTGGCCCTCCAAGGGAAGCTAGTCTTCCTGTTAAAGGCAGCTTGCATCTGGAAGAAATCCTGTTCCGTTCGGGATTGTAGGTGGCCGAGGCCAGGTGCCCGGCAGAGGGAGTTGTTCACAAAGGATGGGCTGTTTCCAGGGGTAAGTAAAGTCAGCTGCCCAGGTGCCTGATGTCAGTTAGTAGGAGGCCTTTGGCCCTCCATGGGAAGCCAGGTTTACTGCTTGTGGCAGCTTGCATCTGGAAGAAATCCTGTTCCGTTCGGGATTGTAGGTGGCCGAGGCCAGGTGCCCGGCAGAGGGAGTTGGGCGCATATGATGGCTGGTTTCCAGTGGTAAGTAAGGTCAGCTGCCCAGGTTCCTGATGTCAGTTTGTAGGAGCCCTTTGGCCTTCCAAGGGATGACAGGCTTCCAGTTTGTGGCAGCTTGCATCTGGAAGAAATCCTGTTCCGTTCAGGATTGTAGGTGGCCGAGGCCTGATGCCCGGCAGAGGGAGTTGGGCACAAAGGATGGCCTGTTTCCAGGGGTAAGTAAAGTCAGCAGCCCAGGTGCCTGATGTCAGTTTGTAGGAGGCCTTTGGCCCTCCAAGGGAAGCTAGTCTTCCAGCTTGTGGCAGCTTGCATCTGGAAGAACTCCGGTTCCGTTCGGGATTGTAGGTGGCCGAGGCCATCTGCCCGGCAGAGGGAGTTGGGCACAAAGGATGTCTTGTTTCCAGGGGTAAGTAAAGTCATCTGCCCAGGTGCCTGATGTCAGTTTTTAGGAGGCCTTTGGCCCTCCATGGGAAGCCAGGCTTCCTGCTTGTGGCAGCTTGCATCTGGAAGAAATCGTGTTCCGTTCGGGATTGTAGGGGTCCGGAGCTGGGTGCCCGGATGAGGGAGTTGGACACAAAGGATGGGCTGTTTCCAGGGGTAAGTAAAGTCAGCTGCCCAGGTGCCTGATGTCAGTTTGCAGGTGGCTATTGGTCCTCCATGGAAAGCCCGGCTTTCAGCTTGTGGCAGCTTGCATCGGGAAGTAATACTGATCTGTTCGGGATTGCAGGTGGCCGAGGCCTGGTGCCCGGCAGAGGGAGTTGGGCACAAAGGATGGCCTGTTTCCAGGGGTAAGTAAAGTCAGCTGCCCAGGTGCCTGATGTCAGTTTGTAGGAGGCCTTTGGCCCTCCATGGGAAGCCTGTCTTCCAGTTTGTGGCAGCTTGCATCTGGAAGAAATCCTGTTCCGTTCGGGATTGTAGGTGGCCGAGGCCAGGTGCCCGGCAGCGGGAGTTGGGCACAAATGATGGCCTGTTTCTTTAGGAAAGTAAAGTCAGCTTCCCCGGTGCCTGATGTCAGTTTGTAGGAGGCCTTTGGCCATCCAAGTGAAACCACATTTCCAGCTTATGGCAGCTTGCATCTGGAAGAACTCCTGTTCCGTTCAGGATTGTAGGTGGCCAAAGCTGTGGGCCCGACTGAGGGAGTTGGGCACAAATGATGGCCTGTTTCCAGGGGTAAGTAAAGTCAGCTGCCCAGGTGCCTGATGTCAGTTTGTAGGAGGCCTTTGGCCCTCCAAGGGAAGCTTGTCTTCCTGTTCAAGGCAGTTTGCATCGGGAAGAAATCCTGTTCCGTTCGGGATTGTAGGTGGCCGAGGCCATCTGCCCGGCAGAGGGAGTTGGGCACAAAGGATGTCTTGTTTCCAGGGGTAAGTAAAGTCATCTGCCCAGGTGCCTGATGTCAGTTTTTAGGAGGCCTTTGGCCCTCCAAGTGAAGCCGCGTTTCCAGCTTGTGGCAGCTTGCATCTGGAAGAACTCCGGTTCCGTTCGGGATTGTAGGTGGCCGAGGCCAGGTGCCCGGCAGAGGGAGTTGGGCACAAAGGATGTCCTTTTTCCAGAGATAAGTAAAGTCAGCTGCCCAGGTGCCTGATGTCAGTTTGTAGGAGGCCTTTGGCCCTCCAAGGGAAGCTAGTCTTCCAGCTTGTGGCAGCATGCATCTGGAAGAAATGCTGTTTCGTTCGGGATTGTAGGTGGTCGAGGCCAGGTGCCCGGCAGAGGGAGTTTGGCACAAAGGATGGGCTGTTTCCAGGGGTAAGTAAAGTCAGCAGCCCAGGTGCCTGATGTCAGTTTGTAGGAGGCCTTTCGCCCTCCAAGGGAAGCTAGTCTTCCAGCTTGTGGCAGCTTCCATCTGGAAGAAATCCTGTTCCGTTCGGGATTGTAGGTGGCCGAGGCCCGGTGCCAGGCAGAGGGAGTTGGGCACAAAGGATGGGCTGTTTCCAGGGGTAAGTAAAGTCAGATGCCCAGGTGCATGATGTCAGTTTGTAGGAGGCCTTTGGCCCCCCAAGTGAAGCCACGTTTCCAGCTTGTGGCAGCTTGCATCTGGAAGAACTCCGGTTCCGTTCGGGATTGTAGGTGGCCGAGGCCATCTGCCCTGCAGAGGGAGTTGGGCACAAAGGATGTCTTGTTTCCAGGGGTAAGTAAAGTCAGCTGCCCAGGTGCCTGATGTCAGTTTTTAGGAGGCCTTTGGCCCTCCATGGGAAGCCAGGCTTCCTGCTTGTGGCAGCTTGCATCAGGAGGAAATCGTGTTCTGTTCGGGATTGTAGGGGGCCGCAGCTGGGTGCCCGGATGAGGGAGTTGGACACAAAGGATGGGCTGTTTCCAGGGGTAAGTAAAGTCAGCTGCCCAGGTGCCTGATGTCAGTTTGCAGGTGGCTATTGGTCCTCCATGGAAAGCCAGGCTTCCAGCTTGTGGCAGCTTGCATCGGGAAGTAATACTGATCTGTTCGGGATTGCAGGTGGCCGAGGCCTGGTGCCCGGCAGAGGGAGTTGGGCACAAAGGATGGCCTGTTTCCAGGGGTAAGTAAAGTCAGCTGCCCAGGTGCCTGATGTCAGTTTGTAGGAGGCCTTTGGCCCTCCAAGGGAAGCTTGTCTTCCAGTTTGTGGCAGCTTGCATCTGGAAGCAATCCTGTTCCGTTCGGGATTGTAGGTGGGCAAAACCTGGTGCCCGGCAGAGGAAGTTGGGCCCAAAGATGGGCTGTTTCCAGGGGTAAGTAAAGTCAGCTGCCCAGGTGCCTGATGTCAGTTTGTAGGAGGCCTTTGGCCCTCTAAGGGAAGCTTGTCTTCCAGTTTGTGGCAGCTTGCATCTGGAAGAAATCCTGTTCCGTGCGGGATTGTAGGTGGCCGAGACCTGGTGCCCGGCAGAGGGAGTTGGGCACAAAGGATGGGCTGTTTCCAGGGGTAAGTAAAGTCAGCTGCCCAGGTGCCTGATGCCAGTTTGTAGGAGGCCTTTGTTCCTCCATGGGAAACCAGTCTTCCAGCTTGTGGCAGCTTGCATCTGGAAGAAATCCTGTTCCGTTCGGGATTGTAGGTGGCCGAGGCCAGGTGCCCGGCAGAGGGAGTTGGGCACAAAGGATGTCTTGTTTCCAGGGGTAAGTAAAGTCATCTGCCCAGGTGCCTGATGTCAGTTTTTAGGAGGCCTTTGGCCCTCCAAGTGAAGCCGCGTTTCCAGCTTGTGGCAGCTTGCATCTGGAAGAACTCCGGTTCCGTTCGGGATTGTAGGTGGCCGAGGCCAGGTGCCCGGCAGAGGGAGTTGGGCACAAAGGATGTCCTTTTTCCAGAGATAAGTAAAGTCAGCTGCCCAGGTGCCTGATGTCAGTTTGTAGGAGGCCTTTGGCCCTCCAAGGGAAGCTAGTCTTCCAGCTTGTGGCAGCATGCATCTGGAAGAAATGCTGTTTCGTTCGGGATTGTAGGTGGTCGAGGCCAGGTGCCCGGCAGAGGGAGTTTGGCACAAAGGATGGGCTGTTTCCAGGGGTAAGTAAAGTCAGCTGCCCAGGTGCCTGATGTCAGTTTGTAGGAGGCCTTTGGCCCTCCATGGGAAGCTTGTCTTCCAGTTTGTGGCAGCTTGCATCTGGAAGAAATCCTGTTCCGTTCGGGATTGTAGGTGGGCGAGGCCTGGTACTTGGCAGAGGGAGTTGGGCACAAAGGATGGGCTGTTTCCAGGAGTAAATTAAGTCAGCTACCCAAATGTCTGATGTCAGTTTATAGGAGGCCTTTGGCCCTCCAAGGAAAGCTAGTCTTCCTGTTAAAGGCAGCTTGCATCTGGAAGAAATCCTGTTCCGTTCGGGATTGTAGGTGGCCGAGGCCAGGTGCCCGGCAGAGGGAGTTGGGCACAAAGGATGGGCTGTTTCCAGGGGTAAGTAAAGTCAGCTGCCCAGGTGCCTGATGTCAGTTTGTAGGAGGCCTTTGGCCCTCCAAGGGAAGCCAGGTTTCCTGCTTCTGGCAGCTTGCATCTGGAAGAAATCCTGTTCCGTTCGGGATTGTAGGTGGCCGAGGCCTGGTGCCCGGCAGAGGGAGTTGGGCACAAAGGATGGCCTGTTTCCAGGGGTAAGTAAAGTCAGCAGCCCAGGTGCCTGATGTCAGTTTGTAGGAGGCCTTTGGCCCTCCAAGGGAAGCTAGTCTTCCAGCTTGTGGCAGCTTGCATCTGGAAGAAATCCTGTTCCGTTCGGGATTGTAGGTGGGTGATGCCCAGGGCCCGGCAGAGGGAGTTTGGCACAAAGGGTGGGCTGTTTCCAGGGGTAAGTAAAGTCAGCTGCCCAGGTGCCTGATGTCAGTTTGTAGGAGGCCTTTGGCCCTTCAAGTGAAGCCACGTTTCCAGCTTGTGGCAGCTTGCATCTGGAAGAACTCCGGTTCCGTTCGGGATTGTAGGTGGCCGAGGCCATCTGCCCGGCAGAGGGAGTTGGGCACAAAGGATGTCTTGTTTCCAGGGGTAAGTAAAGTCATCTGCCCAGGTGCCTGATGTCAGTTTTTAGGAGGCCTTTGGCCCTCCATGGGAAGCCAGGCTTCCTGCTTGTGGCAGCTTGCATCTGGAAGAAATCGTGTTCCGTTCGGGATTGTAGGCGGCCGGAGCTGGGTGCCCGGATGAGGGAGTTGGACACAAAGGATGGGCTGTTTCCAGGGTAAAGTAAAGTCAGCTGCCCAGGTGCCTGATGTCAGTTTGCAGGTGGCTATTGGTCCTCCATGGAAAGCCCGGCTTCCAGCTTGTGGCAGCTTGCATCGGGAAGTAATACTGATCTGTTCGGGATTGTAGGTGGCCGAGGCCTGGTGCCAGGCAGAGGGAGTTGGTCACAAAGGATGGCCTGTTTCCAGGGGTAAGTAAAGTCAGCTGCCCAGGTGCCTGATGTCAGTTTGTAGGAGGCCTTTGGCCCTCCAAGGGATGACAGGCTTCCAGTTTGTGGCAGCTTGCATCTGGAAGAAATCCTTTTCTGTTTGGGATTGCAGGTGGCCGAGGCCAGGTGCCCGGCAGAGGGAGTTGGGCAAAAATGATGGCCTGTTTCTTTAGTAAAGTAAAGTCAGCTGCCCCGGTGCCTGATGTCAGTTTGTAGGAGGCCTTTGGCCCTCCAAGTGAAGCAACATTTCCAGCTTGTGGCTGCTTGCATCTGGAAGAACTCCTGTTCCGTTCAGGATTGTAGGTGGTCAAAGCTGTGGGCCCGGCTGAGGGAGTTGGGCACAAAGGATGGGCTGTTTCCAGGGGTAAGTAAAGTCAGCTGCCCAGGTGCCTGATGTCAGTTTGTAGGAGGCCTTTGGCCCTCCAAGGGAAGCTTGTCTTCCAGTTTGTGGCAGCTTGCATCTGGAAGCAATCCTGTTCTGTTCGGGATTGTAGGTGGCCGAGACCTGGTGCCCGGCAGAGGGAGTTGGGCACAAAGGATGGGCTGTTTCCAGGGGTAAGTAAAGTCAGCTGCCCAGGTGCCTGATGCCAGTTTGTAGGAGGCCTTTGTTCCTCCATGGGAAACCAGTCTTCCAGTTTGTGGCAGCTTGCATCTGGAAGAAATCCTGTTCCGTTCGGGATTGTAGGTGGCCGAGGCCAGGTGCCCGGCAGAGGGAGTTGGGCACAAAGGATGGCCTGTTTCCAGGGGTAAGTAAAGTCAGCTGCCCAGGTGCCTGATGTCAGTTTGTAGGAGGCCTTTGGCCCTCCAAGTGAAGCCGCGTTTCCAGCTTGTGGCAGCTTGCATCTGGAAGAACTCCGGTTCCGTTCGGGATTGTAGGTGGCCGAGGCCAGGTGCCCGGCAGAGGGAGTTGGGCACAAAGGATGTCCTTTTTCCAGAGATAAGTAAAGTCAGCTGCCCAGGTGCCTGATGTCAGTTTGTAGGAGGCCTTTGGCCCTCCAAGGGAAGCTAGTCTTCCAGCTTGTGGCAGCATGCATCTGGAAGAAATGCTGTTTCGTTCGGGATTGTAGGTGGCCGAGGCCAGGTGCCCGGCAGAGGGAGTTGGGCACAACGGATTGGCTGTTTCCAGGGGTAAGTAAAGTCAGCTGCCCAGGTGCCTGATGTCAGTTTGTAGGAGGCCTTTGGCCCTCCAAGGGAAGCTTGTCTTCCAGTTTGTGGCAGCTTGCATCTGGAAGAAATCCTGTTCCGTTCGGGATTGTAGGTGGGCGAGGCCAGGTGCTTGGCAGAGGGAGTTGGGCACAAAGGATGGGCTGTTTCCAGGGGTAAGTTAAGTCAGCTGCCCAAATGTCTGATGTCAGTTTGTAGGAGGCCTTTGGCCCTCCAAGGGAAGCTAGTCTTCCTGTTAAAGGCAGCTTGCATCTGGAAGAAATCCTGTTCCGTTCGGGATTGTAGGTGGCCGAGGCCAGGTGCCCGGCAGAGGGAGTTGTTCACAAAGGATGGGCTGTTTCCAGGGGTAAGTAAAGTCAGTTGCCCAGGTGCCTGATGTCAGTTAGTAGGAGGCCTTTGGCCCTCCATGGGAAGCCAGGTTTACTGCTTGTGGCAGCTTGCATCTGGAAGAAATCCTGTTCCGTTCGGGATTGTAGGTGGCCGAGGCCAGGTGCCCGGCAGAGGGAGTTGGGCACATATGATGGCTGGTTTCCAGTGGTAAGTAAGGTCAGCTGCCCAGGTTCCTGATGTCAGTTTGTAGGAGCCCTTTGGCCTTCCAAGGGATGACAGGCTTCCAGTTTGTGGCAGCTTGCATCTGGAAGAAATCCTGTTCCGTTCAGGATTGTAGGTGGCCGAGGCCTGGTGCCCGGCAGAGGGAGTTGGGCACAAAGGATGGCCTGTTTCCAGGGGTAAGTAAAGTCAGCAGCCCAGGTGCCTGATGTCAGTTTGTAGGAGGCCTTTGGCCCTCCAAGGGAAGCTAGTCTTCCAGCTTGTGGCAGCTTGCATCTGGAAGAAATCCTGTTCCGTTCGGGATTGTAGGTGGGCGAGGCCCGGTGCCCGGCAGAGGGAGTTTGGCACAAAGGATGGACTGTTTCCCGGGGTAAGTAAAGTCAGCTGCCCAGGTGCCTGATGTCAGTTTTTAGGAGGCCTTTGGCCCCCCAAGTGAAGCTACGTTTCCAGCTTGTGGCAGCTTGCATCTGGAAGAACTCCGGTTCCGTTCGGGATTGTAGGTGGCCGAGGCCATCTGCCCGGCAGAGGGAGTTGGGCACAAAGGATGTCTTGTTTCCAGGGGTAAGTAAAGTCATCTGCCCAGGTGCCTGATGTCAGTTTTTAGGAGGCCTTTGGCCCTCCATGGGAAGCCAGGCTTCCTGCTTGTGGCAGCTTGCATCTGGAAGAAATCGTGTTCCGTTCGGGATTGTAGGGGTCTGGAGCTGGGTGCCCGGATGAGGGAGTTGGACACAAAGGATGGGCTGTTTCCAGGGGTAAGTAAAGTCAGCTGCCCAGGTGCCTGATGTCAGTTTGCAGGTGGCTATTGGTCCTCCATGGAAAGCCCGGCTTTCAGCTTGTGGCAGCTTGCATCGGGAAGTAATACTGATCTGTTCGGGATTGCAGGTGGCCGAGGCCTGGTGCCTGGCAGAGGGAGTTGGGCACAAAGGATGGGCTGTTTCCAGGGGTAAGTAAAGTCAGCTGCCCAGGTGCCTGATGTCAGTTTGTAGGAGGCCTTTGGCCCTCCAAGGGAAGCTAGTCTTCCAGCTTGTGGCAGCATGCATCTGGAAGAAATGCTGTTTCGTTCGGGATTGTAGGTGGCCGAGGCCAGGTGCCCGGCAGAGGGAGTTGGGCACAACGGATTGGCTGTTTCCAGGGGTAAGTAAAGTCAGCTGCCCAGGTGCCTGATGTCAGTTTGTAGGAGGCCTTTGGCCCTCCAAGGGAAGCTTGTCTTCCAGTTTGTGGCAGCTTGCATCTGGAAGAAATCCTGTTCCGTTCGGGATTGTAGGTGGGCGAGGCCTGGTGCTTGGCAGAGGGAGTTGGGCACAAAGGATGGGCTGTTTCCAGGGGTAAGTTAAGTCAGCTGCCCAAATGTCTGATGTCAGTTTGTAGGAGGCCTTTGGCCCTCCAAGGGAAGCTAGTCTTCCTGTTAAAGGCAGCTTGCATCTGGAAGAAATCCTGTTCCGTTCGGGATTGTAGGTGGCCGAGGCCAGGTGCCCCTCAGAGGGAGTTGTTCACAAAGGATGGGCTGTTTCCAGGGGTAAGTAAAGTCAGCTGCCCAGGTGCCTGATGTCAGTTAGTAGGAGGCCTTTGGCCCTCCATGGGAAGCCAGGCTTCCTGCTTGTGGCAGCTTGCATCTGGAAGAAATCGTGTTCCGTTCGGGATTGTAGGGGTCCGGAGCTGGGTGCCCGGATGAGGGAGTTGGACACAAAGGATGGGCTGTTTCCAGGGGTAAGTAAAGTCAGCTGCCCAGGTGCCTGATGTCAGTTTGCAGGTGGCTATTGGTCCTCCATGGAAAGCCCGGCTTTCAGCTTGTGGCAGCTTGCATCGGGAAGTAATACTGATCTGTTCGGGATTGCAGGTGGCCGAGGCCTGGTGCCCGGCAGAGGGAGTTGGGCACAAAGGATGGCCTGTTTCCAGGGGTAAGTAAAGTCAGCTGCCCAGGTGCCTGATGTCAGTTTGTAGGAGGCCTTTGGCCCTCCATGGGAAGCCTGTCTTCCAGTTTGTGGCAGCTTGCATCTGGAAGAAATCCTGTTCCGTTCGGGATTGTAGGTGGCCGAGGCCAGGTGCCCGGCAGCGGGAGTTGGGCACAAATGATGGCCTGTTTCTTTAGGAAAGTAAAGTCAGCTTCCCCGGTGCCTGATGTCAGTTTGTAGGAGGCCTTTGGCCATCCAAGTGAAACCACATTTCCAGCTTATGGCAGCTTGCATCTGGAAGAACTCCTGTTCCGTTCAGGATTGTAGGTGGCCAAAGCTGTGGGCCCGACTGAGGGAGTTGGGCACAAATGATGGCCTGTTTCCAGGGGTAAGTAAAGTCAGCTGCCCAGGTGCCTGATGTCAGTTTGTAGGAGGCCTTTGGCCCTCCAAGGGAAGCTTGTCTTCCTGTTCAAGGCAGTTTGCATCGGGAAGAAATCCTGTTCCGTTTGGGATTGTAGGTGGCCGGAGCTGGGTGCCCAGCTGAGGGAGTTAGGCACAAAGGATGGGCTGTTTCCAGGGGTAAGGAAACTCAGATGCCCAGGTGCCTGATGTCAGTTTGTAGGAGGCCTTTGGCCCCCCAAGTGAAGCCGCGTTTCCAGCTTGTGGCAGCTTGCATCTGGAAGAACTCCTGTTCCGTTCGGGATTGTAGGTGGCCGAGGCCATCTGCCCGGCAGAGGGAGTTGGGCACAAAGGATGTCTTGTTTCCAGGGGTAAGTAAAGTCATCTGCCCAGGTGCCTGATGTCAGTTTTTAGGAGGCCTTTGGCCCTCCATGGGAAGCCAGGCTTCCTGCTTGTGGCAGCTTGCATCAGGAGGAAATCGTGTTCCGTTCGGGATTGTAGGGGGCCGGAGCTGGGTGCCCGGATTAGGGAGTTGGACACAAAGGATGGCCTGTTTCCAGGGGTAAGTAAAGTCAGCTGCCCAGGTGCCTGATGTCAGTTTGCAGGTGGCTATTGGTCCTCCATGGAAAGCCAGGCTTCCAGCTTGTGGCAGCTTGCATCGGGAAGTAATACTGATCTGTTCGGGATTGCAGGTGGCCGAGGCCTGGTGCCCGGCAGAGGGAGTTGGGCACAAAGGATGGCCTGTTTCCAGGGGTAAGTAAAGTCAGCTGCCCAGGTGCCTGATGTCAGTTTGTAGGAGGCCTTTGGCCCTCCAAGGGAAGCTAGTCTTCCAGCTTGTGGCAGCATGCATCTGGAAGAAATGCTGTTTCGTTCGGGATTGTAGGTGGCCGAGGCCAGGTGCCCGGCAGAGGGAGTTGGGCACAACGGATTGGCTGTTTCCAGGGGTAAGTAAAGTCAGCTGCCCAGGTGCCTGATGTCAGTTTGTAGGAGGCCTTTGGCCCTCCAAGGGAAGCTTGTCTTCCAGTTTGTGGCAGCTTGCATCTGGAAGAAATCCTGTTCCGTTCGGGATTGTAGGTGGGCGAGGCCTGGTGCTTGGCAGAGGGAGTTGGGCACAAAGGATGGGCTGTTTCCAGGGGTAAGTTAAGTCAGCTGCCCAAATGTCTGATGTCAGTTTGTAGGAGGCCTTTGGCCCTCCAAGGGAAGCTAGTCTTCCTGTTAAAGGCAGCTTGCATCTGGAAGAAATCCTGTTCCGTTCGGGATTGTAGGTGGCCGAGGCCAGGTGCCCGGCAGAGGGAGTTGGGCACATATGATGGCTGGTTTCCAGTGGTAAGTAAGGTCAGCTGCCCAGGTTCCTGATGTCAGTTTGTAGGAGCCCTTTGGCCTTCCAAGGGATGACAGGCTTCCAGTTTGTGGCAGCTTGCATCTGGAAGAAATCCTCTTCCCTTCAGGATTGTAGGTGGCCGAGGCCTGGTGCCCGGCAGAGGGAGTTGGGCACAAAGGATGGCCTGTTTCCAGGGGTAAGTAAAGTCAGCAGCCCAGGTGCCTGATGTCAGTTTGTAGGAGGCCTTTGGCCCTCCAAGGGAAGCTAGTCTTCCAGCTTGTGGCAGCTTGCATCTGGAAGAACTCCGGTTCCGTTCAGGATTGTAGGTGGCCGAGGCCATCTGCCCGGCAGAGGGAGTTGGGCACAAAGGATGTCTTGTTTCCAGGGGTAAGTAAAGTCATCTGCCCAGGTGCCTGATGTCAGTTTTTAGGAGGCCTTTGGCCCTCCATGGGAAGCCAGGCTTCCTGCTTGTGGCAGCTTGCATCTGGAAGAAATCGTGTTCCGTTCGGGATTGTAGGGGTCCGGAGCTGGGTGCCCGGATGAGGGAGTTGGACACAAAGGATGGGCTGTTTCCAGGGGTAAGTAAAGTCAGCTGCCCAGGTGCCTGATGTCAGTTTGCAGGTGGCTATTGGTCCTCCATGGAAAGCCCGGCTTTCAGCTTGTGGCAGCTTGCATCGGGAAGTAATCCTGATCTGTTCGGGATTGCAGGTGGCCGAGGCCTGGTGCCCGGCAGAGGGAGTTGGGCACAAAGGATGGGCTGTTTCCAGGGGTAAGTAAAGTCAGCTGCCCAGGTGCCTGATGTCAGTTTGTAGGAGGCCTTTGGCCCTCCATGGGAAGCCTGTCTTCCAGTTTGTGGCAGCTTGCATCTGGAAGAAATCCTGTTCCGTTCGGGATTGTAGGTGGCCGAGGCCAGGTGCCCGGCAGCGGGAGTTGGGCACAAATGATGGCCTGTTTCTTTAGGAAAGTAAAGTCAGCTGCCCCGGTGCCTGATGTCAGTTTGTAGGAGGCCTTTGGCCCTCCAAGTGAAACCACATTTCCAGCTTATGGCAGCTTGCATCTGGAAGAACTCCTGTTCCGTGCGGGATTGTAGGTGGCCAAAGCTGTGGGCCCGGCTGAGGGAGTTGGGCACAAATGATGGCCTGTTTCCAGGGGTAAGTAAAGTCAGCTGCCCAGGTGCCTGATGTCAGTTTGTAGGAGGCCTTTGGCCCTCCAAGGGAAGCTTGTCTTCCTGTTCAAGGCAGTTTGCATCGGGAAGAAATCCTGTTCCGTTCGGGATTGTAGGTGGCCGGAGCTGGGTGCCCAGCTGAGGGAGTTAGGCACAAAGGATGGGCTGTTTCCAGGGGTAAGTAAAGTCAGCTGCCCAGGTGCCTGATGTCAGTTTCTAGGAGGCCTTTGGCCCTCCAAGGGAAGCTAGTCTTCAAGCTTGTGGCAGCTTGCATCTGGAAGAAATGCTGCTCCGTTCGGGATTGTAGGTGGCCGAGGCCAGGTGCCCGGCAGAGGGAGTTGGGCACAAAGGATGTCCTGTTTAGAGGGGTAAGTTATGTCAGCTGCCCACGTGCCTGATGTCAGTTTGTAGGAGGCCTTTGGCCCTCCATGGGAAGCCAGGCTTCCTGCTTGTGGCAGCTTGCATCTGGAAGAAATCCTGTTCCGTTCGGGATTGTAGGTGGCCGAGGCCAGGTGCCCGGCAGAGGGAGTTGGGCACAAAGGATGGGCTGTTTCCAGGGGTAAGTAAAGTCAGATGCCCAGGTGCCTGATGTCAGTTTGTAGGAGGCCTTTGGCCCCCCAAGTGAAGCCACGTTTCCAGCTTGTGGCAGCTTGCATCTGGAAGAACTCCGGTTCCGTTCGGGATTGTAGGTGGCCGAGGCCATCTGCCCGGCAGAGGGAGTTGGGCACAAAGGATGTCTTGTTTCCAGGGGTAAGTAAAGTCATCTGCCCAGGTGCCTGATGTCAGTTTTTAGGAGGCCTTTGGCCCTCCATGGGAAGCCAGGCTTCCTGCTTGTGGCAGCTTGCATCAGGAGGAAATCGTGTTCCGTTCGGGATTGTAGGGGGCCGGAGCTGGGTGCCCGGATTAGGGAGTTGGACACAAAGGATGGCCTGTTTCCAGGGGTAAGTAAAGTCAGCTGCCCAGGTGCCTGATGTCAGTTTGCAGGTGGCTATTGGTCCTCCATGGAAAGCCAGGCTTCCAGCTTGTGGCAGCTTGCATCGTGAAGTAATACTGATCTGTTCGGGATTGCAGGTGGCCGAGGCCTGGTGCCCGGCAGAGGGAGTTGGGCACAAAGGATGGCCTGTTTCCAGGGGTAAGTAAAGTCAGCTGCCCAGGTGCCTGATGTCAGTTTGTAGGTGGCCTTTGACCCACCAAGAGAAGCCAGGTTTCCTGCTTGTGGCAGCTTGCATCTGGAAGAAATCCTGTTACGTTCGGGATTGTAGGTGGCCGAGGCCTGGTGCCCAGCAGAGGGAGTTGGGCACAAAGGATGGCCTCTTTCCAGGGGTAAGTAAAGTCAGCTGCCCAGGTGCCTGATGTCAGTTTGTAGGAGGCATTTGGCCCTCCAAGGGAAGATAGGCTTCCAGTTTGTGGCAGCTTGCATATGGAAGAAATCCTGTTCCGTTCGGGATTGTAGGTGGCCGAGGCCAGGTGCCCGGCAGAGGGAGTTGGGCACAAATGATGGCCTGTTTCTTTAGGAAAGTAAAGTCAGCTGCCCAGGTGCCTGATGTCAGTTTGTAGGAGGCCTTTGGCCCTCCAAGTGAAGCCACATTTCCAGCTTGTGGCAGCTTGCATCTGGAAGAACTCCTGTTCCGTTCGGGATTGTAGGTGGCCAAAGCTGTGGGCCCGGCAGAGGGAGTTGGGCACAAAGGATGTCCTGTTTCCAGGGGTAAGTAAAGTCAGCTGCCCAGGTGCCTGATGTCAGTTTGTAGGAGGCCTTTGGCCCTCCATGGGAAGCTTGTCTTCCTGTTCAAGGCAGTTTGCATCGGGAAGAAATCCTGTTTCGTTCGGGATTGTAGGTGGCCGGAGCTGGGTGCCCAGCTGAGGGAGTTAGGCACAAAGGATGGCCTGTTTCCAAGGGTAAGTAAAGTCAGCTGCCCAGGTGCCTGATGTCAGTTTGTAGGAGGCCTTTGACCCTGCATGGGAAGCCAGGCTTCCTGCTTGTGGCAGCTTGCATCTGGAAGAAATCCTGTTCCGTTCAGGATTGTAGGTGGCCGAGGCCTGGTGCCCGGCAGAGGGAGTTGGGCACAAAGGATGGCCTGTTTCCAGGGGTAAGTAAAGTCAGCTGCCCAGGTGCCTGATGTCAGTTTGTAGGAGGCCTTTGGCCCTCCAAGGGAAGCTTGTCTTCTAGTTTGTGGCAGCTTGCATCTGGAAGAAATCCTGTTCCGTTCGGGATTGTAGGTGGGCGAGGCCTGGTGCCCGGCAGAGGGAGTTGGGCACAAAGGATGGGCTGTTTCCAGGGGTAAGTAAAGTCAGCTGCCCAGGTGCCTGATGTCAGTTTGTAGGAGGCCTTTGGCCCTCCAAGGGAAGCTTGTCTTCCAGTTAGTGGCAGCTTGCATCTGGAAGAAATCCTGTTCCGTTCGGGATTGTAGGTGGGCGAGGCCTGGTGCTTGGCAGAGGGAGTTGGGCACAAAGGATGGGCTGTTTCCAGGGGTAAGTTAAGTCAGCTGCCCAAATGTCTGATGTCAGTTTATAGGAGGCCTTTGGCCCTCCAAGGGAAGCTAGTCTTCCTGTTAAAGGCAGCTTGCATCTGGAAGAAATCCTGTTCCGTTCGGGATTGTAGGTGGGCGAGGCCAGGTGCCCGGGAGAGGGAGTTGGGCACATATGATGGCTGGTTTCCAGGGGTAAGTAAGGTCAGCTGCCCAGGTGCCTGATGTCAGTTTGTAGGAGGCCTTTGGCCCTCCAAGGGATGACATGCTACCAGTTTGTGGCAGCTTGCATCTGGAAGAAATCCTGTTCCGTTCGGGATTGTAGGGGGCCGGAGCTGGGTGCCCGGATGAGGGAGTTGGACACAAAGGATGGGCTGTTTCCAGGGGTAAGTAAAGTCAGCTGCCCAGGTGCCTGATGTCAGTTTGCAGGTGGCTATTGGTCCTCCATGGAAAGCCAGGCTTCCAGCTTGTGGCAGCTTGCATCGGGAAGTAATACTGATCTGTTCGGGATTGTAGGTGGCCGAGGCCTGGTGCCCGGCAGAGGGAGTTGGGCACAAAGGATGGCCTGTTTCCAGGGGTAAGTAAAGTCAGCTGCCCAGGTGCCTGATGTCAGTTTGTAGGAGGCCTTTGGCCCTCCAAGGGAAGCTTGTCTTCCAGTTTGTGGCAGCTTGCATCTGGAAGCAATCCTGTTCCGTTCGGGATTGTAGGTGGGCAAAACCTGGTGCCCGGCAGAGGAAGTTGGGCCCAAAGATGGGCTGTTTCCAGGGGTAAGTAAAGTCAGCTGCCCAGGTGCCTGATGTCAGTTTGTAGGAGGCCTTTGGCCCTCCAAGGGAAGCTTGTCTTCCAGTTTGTGGCAGCTTGCATCTGGAAGCAATCCTGTTCCGTGCGGGATTGTAGGTGGCCGAGACCTGGTGACCGGCAGAGGGAGTTGGGCACAAAGGATGGGCTGTTTCCAGGGGTAAGTAAAGTCAGCTGCCCAGGTGCCTAATGCCAGTTTGTAGGAGGCCTTTGTTCCTCCATGGGAAACCAGTCTTCCAGCTTGTGGCAGCTTGCATCTGGAAGAAATCCTGTTCCGTTCGGGATTGTAGGTGGCCGAGGCCAGGTGCCCGGCAGAGGGAGTTGGGCACAAAGGATGGCCTGTTTCCAGGGGTAAGTAAAGTCAGCTGCCCAGGTGCCTGATGTCAGTTTGTAGGAGGCCTTTGGCCCTCCAAGTGAAGCCGCGTTTCCAGCTTGTGGCAGCTTGCATCTGGAAGAACTCCGGTTCCGTTCGGGATTGTAGGTGGCCGAGGCCAGGTGCCCGGCAGAGGGAGTTGGGCACAAAGGATGTCCTTTTTCCAGAGATAAGTAAAGTCAGCTGCCCAGGTGCCTGATGTCAGTTTGTAGGAGGCCTTTGGCCCTCCAAGGGAAGCTAGTCTTCCAGCTTGTGGCAGCATGCATCTGGAAGAAATGCTGTTTCGTTCGGGATTGTAGGTGGCCGAGGCCAGGTGCCCGGCAGAGGGAGTTGGGCACAAAGGATGGGCTGTTTCCAGGGGTAAGTAAAGTCAGCTGCCCAGGTGCCTGATGTCAGTTTGTAGGAGGCCTTTGGCCCTCCAAGGGAAGCTTGTCTTCCAGTTTGTGGCAGCTTGCATCTGGAAGAAATCCTGTTTTGTTCGGGATTGTAGGTGGGCGAGGCCTGGTGCTTGGCAGAGGGAGTTGGGCACAAAGGATGGGCTGTTTCCAGGAGTAAATTAAGTCAGCTACCCAAATGTCTGATGTCAGTTTATAGGAGGCCTTTGGCCCTCCAAGGAAAGCTAGTCTTCCTGTTAAAGGCAGCTTGCATCTGGAAGAAATCCTGTTCCGTTCGGGATTGTAGGTGGCCGAGGCCAGGTGCCCGGCAGAGGGAGTTGGGCACAAAGGATGGGCTGTTTCCAGGGGTAAGTAAAGTCAGCTGCCCAGGTGCCTGATGTCAGTTTGTAGGAGGCCTTTGGCCCTCCATGGGAAGCCAGGTTTCCTGCTTCTGGCAGCTTGCATCTGGAAGAAATCCTGTTCCGTTCGGGATTGTAGGTGGTCGAGGCCAGGTGCCCGGCAGAGGGAGTTGGGCACATATGATGGCTGGTTTCCAGTGGTAAGTAAGGTCAGCTGCCCAGGTGCCTGATGTCAGTTTGTAGGAGGCCTTTGGCCCTCCAAGGGATGACAGGCTTCCAGCTTGTGGCAGCTTGCATCTGGAAGAAATCCTGTTCCGTTCAGGATTGTAGGTGGCCGAGGCCTGGTGCCCGGCAGAGGGAGTTGGGCACAAAGGATGGGCTGTTTCCAGGGGTAAGTTAAGTCAGCTGCCCAAATGTCTGATGTCAGTTTATAGGAGGCCTTTGGCCCTCCAAGGGAAGCTAGTCTTCCTGTTAAAGGCAGCTTGCATCTGGAAGAAATCCTGTTCCGTTCGGGATTGTAGGTGGGCGAGGCCAGGTGCCCGGGAGAGGGAGTTGGGCACATATGATGGCTGGTTTCCAGGGGTAAGTAAGGTCAGCTGCCCAGGTGCCTGATGTCAGTTTGTAGGAGGCCTTTGGCCCTCCAAGGGATGACATGCTACCAGTTTGTGGCAGCTTGCATCTGGAAGAAATCCTGTTCCGTTCGGGATTGTAGGGGGCCGGAGCTGGGTGCCCGGATGAGGGAGTTGGACACAAAGGATGGGCTGTTTCCAGGGGTAAGTAAAGTCAGCTGCCCAGGTGCCTGATGTCAGTTTGCAGGTGGCTATTGGTCCTCCATGGAAAGCCAGGCTTCCAGCTTGTGGCAGCTTGCATCGGGAAGTAATACTGATCTGTTCGGGATTGTAGGTGGCCGAGGCCTGGTGCCCGGCAGAGGGAGTTGGGCACAAAGGATGGCCTGTTTCCAGGGGTAAGTAAAGTCAGCTGCCCAGGTGCCTGATGTCAGTTTGTAGGAGGCCTTTGGCCCTCCAAGGGAAGCTTGTCTTCCAGTTTGTGGCAGCTTGCATCTGGAAGCAATCCTGTTCCGTTCGGGATTGTAGGTGGGCAAAACCTGGTGCCCGGCAGAGGAAGTTGGGCCCAAAGATGGGCTGTTTCCAGGGGTAAGTAAAGTCAGCTGCCCAGGTGCCTGATGTCAGTTTGTAGGAGGCCTTTGGCCCTCCAAGGGAAGCTTGTCTTCCAGTTTGTGGCAGCTTGCATCTGGAAGCAATCCTGTTCCGTGCGGGATTGTAGGTGGCCGAGACCTGGTGACCGGCAGAGGGAGTTGGGCACAAAGGATGGGCTGTTTCCAGGGGTAAGTAAAGTCAGCTGCCCAGGTGCCTAATGCCAGTTTGTAGGAGGCCTTTGTTCCTCCATGGGAAACCAGTCTTCCAGCTTGTGGCAGCTTGCATCTGGAAGAAATCCTGTTCCGTTCGGGATTGTAGGTGGCCGAGGCCAGGTGCCCGGCAGAGGGAGTTGGGCACAAAGGATGGCCTGTTTCCAGGGGTAAGTAAAGTCAGCTGCCCAGGTGCCTGATGTCAGTTTGTAGGAGGCCTTTGGCCCTCCAAGTGAAGCCGCGTTTCCAGCTTGTGGCAGCTTGCATCTGGAAGAACTCCGGTTCCGTTCGGGATTGTAGGTGGCCGAGGCCAGGTGCCCGGCAGAGGGAGTTGGGCACAAAGGATGTCCTTTTTCCAGAGATAAGTAAAGTCAGCTGCCCAGGTGCCTGATGTCAGTTTGTAGGAGGCCTTTGGCCCTCCAAGGGAAGCTAGTCTTCCAGCTTGTGGCAGCATGCATCTGGAAGAAATGCTGTTTCGTTCGGGATTGTAGGTGGCCGAGGCCAGGTGCCCGGCAGAGGGAGTTGGGCACAAAGGATGGGCTGTTTCCAGGGGTAAGTAAAGTCAGCTGCCCAGGTGCCTGATGTCAGTTTGTAGGAGGCCTTTGGCCCTCCAAGGGAAGCTTGTCTTCCAGTTTGTGGCAGCTTGCATCTGGAAGAAATCCTGTTTTGTTCGGGATTGTAGGTGGGCGAGGCCTGGTGCTTGGCAGAGGGAGTTGGGCACAAAGGATGGGCTGTTTCCAGGAGTAAATTAAGTCAGCTACCCAAATGTCTGATGTCAGTTTATAGGAGGCCTTTGGCCCTCCAAGGAAAGCTAGTCTTCCTGTTAAAGGCAGCTTGCATCTGGAAGAAATCCTGTTCCGTTCGGGATTGTAGGTGGCCGAGGCCAGGTGCCCGGCAGAGGGAGTTGGGCACAAAGGATGGGCTGTTTCCAGGGGTAAGTAAAGTCAGCTGCCCAGGTGCCTGATGTCAGTTTGTAGGAGGCCTTTGGCCCTCCATGGGAAGCCAGGTTTCCTGCTTCTGGCAGCTTGCATCTGGAAGAAATCCTGTTCCGTTCGGGATTGTAGGTGGTCGAGGCCAGGTGCCCGGCAGAGGGAGTTGGGCACATATGATGGCTGGTTTCCAGTGGTAAGTAAGGTCAGCTGCCCAGGTGCCTGATGTCAGTTTGTAGGAGGCCTTTGGCCCTCCAAGGGATGACAGGCTTCCAGCTTGTGGCAGCTTGCATCTGGAAGAAATCCTGTTCCGTTCAGGATTGTAGGTGGCCGAGGCCTGGTGCCCGGCAGAGGGAGTTGGGCACAAAGGATGGCCTGTTTCCAGGGGTAAGTAAAGTCAGCTGCCCAGGTGCCTGATGTCAGTTTGTAGGAGGCCTTTGGCCCTCCAAGGGAAGCTAGTCTTCCAGCTTGTGGCAGCTTGCATCTGGAAGAAATCCTGTTCCGTTCGGGATTGTAGGTGGGCGAGGCCCAGGGCCCGGCAGAGGGAGTTTGGCACAAAGGATGGGCTGTTTCCAGGGGTAAGTAAAGTCAGCTGCCCAGGTGCCTGATGTCAGTTTGTAGGAGGCCTTTGGCCCTTCAAGTGAAGCCACGTTTCCAGCTTGTGGCAGCTTGCATCTGGAAGAACTCCGGTTCCGTTCGGGATTGTAGGTGGCCGAGGCCATCTGCCCGGCAGAGGGAGTTGGGCACAAAGGATGTCTTTTTTCCAGGGGTAAGTAAAGTCATCTGCCCAGATGCCTGATGTCAGTTTTTAGGAGGCCTTTGGCCCTCCATGGGAAGCCAGGCTTCCTGCTTGTGGCAGCTTGCATCTGGAAGAAATCGTGTTCCGTTCGGGATTGTAGGGGGCCGGAGCTGGGTGCCTGGATGAGGGAGTTGGACACAAAGGATGGGCTGTTTCCAGGGGTAAGTAAAGTCAGCTGCCCAGGTGCCTGATGTCAGTTTGCAGGTGGCTATTGGTCCTCCATGGAAAGCCCGGCTTCCAGCTTGTGGCAGCTTGCATCGGGAAGTAATACTGATCTGTTCGGGATTGCAGGTGGCCGAGGCCTGGTGCCCGGCAGAGGGAGTTGGTCACAAAGGATGGCCTGTTTCCAGGGGTAAGTAAAGTCAGCTGCCCAGGTGCCTGATGTCAGTTTGTAGGAGGCCTTTGGCCCTCCAAGGGATTACAGGCTTCCAGTTTGTGGCAGCTTGCATCTGGAAGAAATCCTTTTCTGTTTGGGATTGTAGGTGGCCGAGGCCAGGTGCCCGGCAGAGGGAGTTGGGCAAAAATGATGGCCTGTTTCTTTAGGAAAGTAAAGTCAGCTGCCCCGGTGCCTGATGTCAGTTTGTAGGAGGCCTTTGGCCCTCCAAGTGAAGCCACATTTCCAGCTTGTGGCAGCTTGCATCTGGAAGAACTCCTGTTCCGTTCAGGATTGTAGGTGGCCAAAGCTGTGGGCCCCGGCTGAGGGAGTTGGGCACAAAGATGGGCTGTTTCCAGGGGTAAGTAAAGTCAGCTGCCCAGGTGCCTGATGTCAGTTTGTAGGAGGCCTTTGGCCCTCCAAGGGAAGCTTGTCTTCCTGTTCAAGGCAGTTTGCATCGGGAAGAAATCCTGTTCCGTTCGGGATTCTAGGTGGCCGGAGCTGGGTGCCCAGCTGAGGGAGTTAGGCACAAAGGATGGGCTGTTTCCAGGGGTAAGTAAAGTCAGCTGCCCAGGTGCCTGATGTCAGTTTGTAGGAGGCCTTTGGCCCTCCAAGGGAAGCTAGTCTTCAAGCTTGTGGCAGCTTGCATCTGGAAGAAATGCTGCTCCGTTCGGGATTGTAGGTGGCCGAGGCCAAGTGCCCGGCAGAGGGAGTTGGGCACAAAGGATGTCCTGTTTA
>NW_027094715.1:0-61328 GCF_029207755.1 Chamaea fasciata
TATCATTTGTGCCCAACTCCCTCTGCCGGGCACCTGGCCTCAGCCGCCTACAATCCCGAACGGAACAGGATTTCTTCCAGAGGCAAGCTGCCACAAACTGGAAGCCTGGCTTCCCTTGGAGGGCCAAAGGCCTCCTACAAACTGACATCAGGCACCTGGGCAGCTGACTTTACTTACCCCTGGAAACAGGACATCCTTTGTGCCCAACTCCCTCTGCCGGGCACTAGGCCTCAGCCACCTACAATCCCGAACGGAATAGGATTTCTTCCAGATGCAAGCTGCCACAAGCAGGAAACCTGGCTTCCCATGGAGGGCCAAAGGCCTCCTACAAACTGACATCAAACACCTGGGCAGCTGATCTTACTTACCCCTGGAAACAGCCCATCCTTTGTGTCCATCTGCCTCAGCCGGGCACCCTGCTCCGGCCACCTACAATCCCGAACGGAACAGCATTTCTTCCAGATGCAAGCTGCCACAAGCAGGAAACCTGGCTTCCCTTGGAGGGCCAAAGGCCTCCTACAAACTGACATCAGGCACCTGGGCAGCTGACTTTACTTACCCCTGGAAACAGGCCATCCTTTGTGCCCAACTCGCTCTGCCGGGCACCTGGCCTCGGCCACCTACAATCCCGAACGGAACAGGAGTTCTTCCAGATGTAAGCTGCCACAAGCTGGAAACGTGGCTTCACTTGGAGGGCCAAAGGCCTCCTACAAACTGACATCAGGCGCCAGGGCAGCTGACTTTACTAACCCCTGGAAACAGGCCATCCTTTGTGCCCAACACCCTTTGCCGGTCACCTGGCCTCGGCCACCTACAATCCCGAACGGAACAGGATTTCTTCCCGAAGCAAGCTGCCACTAGCTGGAAGCCTGGCTTTCCATGGAGGACCAAAGGCCTCCTACAAACTGACATCAGGCACTTGGGCAGCTGACTTTACTTTCCTCATGAAATAGGCCATCCTTTGTGCCCAACTCCCCCTGCCGGGCACCTGGCCTCGGCCACCTACAATCCCGAATGGAACAATAGTTCTTCCAGAGGTAAGCTGCCACAAGCTTGAAACGTGGCTTCACTTGGAGGGCCAAAGGCCTCCTACAAACTGACATCAGGCACCAGGGCAGCTGACTTTACTTACCCTTGGAAACAGCCCATCCTTTGTGTCCATCTCCCTCAGCCAGGCACCCTGCTCCGGCCACCTACAATCCCGAAGGAACAGCATTTCTTCCAGATGCAAGCTGCCACAAGCAGGAAACCTGGCTTCCCATGGAGGGCCAAAGGCCTCCTACAAACTGACATCAGGCACCTGGGCGGCTGACTTTACTTACCCCTGGAAACAGGACATCCTTTGTGCCCAACTCCCTCTGCCGGGCACCAGGCCTCGGCCACCTACAATCCCGAACGGAACAGCATTTCTTCCAGATGCAAGCTGCCACAAGCTGGAAGAATGGCTTCCCTTGGAGGGCCAAAGGCCTCCTACAAACTGACATCAGGCACCTGGGCAGCTGACTTTACTTACCCCTGGAAACAGGACATCCTTTGTGCCCAACTCCCTCTGCCGGGCACCTGGCCTCGGCCACCTACAATCCCGAACGGAACAGCATTTCTTCCAGATGCAAGCTGCCACAAACTGGAAGAATGGCTTCCCTTGGAGGGCCAAAGGCCTCCTACAAACTGACATCAGGCACCTGGGCAGCTGACTTTACTTACCCCTGGAAACAGGCCATCCTTTGTGACCAACTCCCTCAGCCCAGCAACTGGACTCGGCCACCTACAATCCCGAACGGAACAGGATTTCTTCCAGATGCAAGCTGCCACAAACTGGATGAATGGCTTCCCTTGGAGGGCCAAAGGCCTCCTACAAACTGACATCAGGCACCTGGGCAGCTGACTTTACTTACCCCTGGAAACAGGCCATCCTAGGTGCCCAACTCCCTCAGCCCAGCAACTGGCCTCGGCCACCTACAATCCCGAACGGAACAGGATTTCTTCCAGATGCAAGCTGCCTTGAACAGGAAGACTAGCTTCCCTTGGAGGGCCAAAGGCCTCCTACAAACTGACATCAGGCACCTGGGCAGCTGACTTTACTTTCCTTATGAAACAAGCCATCATTTGTGCCCAACTCCCTCTGCCGGGCACCTGGCCTCGGCCACCTATAATTCCGAACAGAACAGGATTTCTTCCAGATGCAAGCTGCCCCAAATTGGAAGCCTGGCTTCCCTTGGAGGGACAAAGGCCTCCTACAAACTGACATCAGGCACCTGGGCAGCTGACTTTCCTTTCCCGTGGAAACAGGCCATCCTTTGTGCCCAACTCCCTCTGCCGGGCACCAGGCCTCGGCCACCTACAATCCCGAACAGAACAGGAGTTCTTCCAGATGCAAGCTGCCACAAGCTGGAAGAATGGCTTCCCTTGGAGGGCCAAAGGCCTCCTACAAACTGACATCAGGCACCTGGGCAGCTGACTTTACTTACCCCTGGAAACAGGCCATCTTTTGTGCCCAACTCCCTCAGCCCTACAACTGGCCTCGGCCACCTACAATCCGGAACGGAACAGGATTTCTTCCAGATGCAAGCTGCCTGGAACAGGAAGACTAGCTTCCCATGGAGGGCCAAAGGCCTCCTACAAACTGACATCAGGCACCTGGGCAGCTGACTTTACTTACCCCTGGAAACAGGCCATCCTTTGTGCCCAACTTCCCCTGCGGGGCACCTGGCCTCGGCAACCTACAATCCCGAACGGAACAGGAGTTCTTCCAGATGCAAGCTGCCACAAGCTGGAAACGTGGCTTCACTTGGAGGGCCAAAGGCCTCCTACAAACTGACATCAGGCACCTGGGCAGCTGACTTTACTTACCCCTGGAAACAGGCCATCCTTTGTGCCCAACTCCCTCTGCCGGGCACCTGGCCTCGGCCACCTACAATCCCGAACGGAACAGGATTTCTTCCCGATGCAAGCTGCCACAAGCAGGAAGCCTGGCTTCCCATGGAGGACCAAAGGCCTCCTACAAACTTACATCAGGCACCTGGGCAGCTGACTTTACTTCCCCCTGGAAACAGGACATGCTTTGTGCCCAACTCCCTCTGCCGGGCACCTGGCCTCGGCCACCTACAATCCCGAACGGAACAGCATTTCTTCCAGATGCAAGCTGCCACAAGCTGGAACACTAGCTTCCCTTGGAGGGCCAAAGGCCTCCTACAAACTGACATCAGTCACCTGGGCAGCTGACTTTACTTACCCTTGGAAACAGCCCATCCTTTGTGTCCATCTCCCTCAGCCAGGCACCCAGCTCCGGCCACCTACAATCCCGAAGGAACAGCATTTCTTCCAGATGCAAGCTGCCACAAGCAGGAAACCTGGCTTCCCATGGAGGGCCAAAGGCCTCCTACAAACTGACATCAGGCACCTGGGCGGCTGACTTTACTTAGCCCTGGAAACAGCCCATCCTTTGTGTCCATCTCCTTCAGCCAGGCACCCAGCTCCGGCCACCTACAATCCCGAACGGAACAGCATTTCTTCCAGATGCAAGCTGCCACAAGCAGGAAGTCTGGCTTCCCATGGAGGGCCAAAGGCCTTTTACAAACTGACATCAGGCACCTGGGCGGCTGACTTTACTTACCCCTGGAAACAGCCCATCCTTTGTGTCCATCTCCCTCAACCAGGCACCCAGCTCTGGCCACCTACAATCCCGAACGGAACAGGATTTCTTCCAGATGCAAGCTGCCACAAGCAGGAAGCCTGGCTTCCCATGGAGGGCCAAAGGCCTCCTACAAACTGACATCAGGCACCTGGGCAGCTGACTTTACTTACCCCTGGAAACAGGCCATCCTTTGTGCCCAATTCCCTTAGCCCAGCAACTGGCCTCGGCCACCTACAATCCCGAACGAAACAGGATTTCTTTCAGATGCAAGCTGCCTTGAACAGGATGCCTGTATTCCCTTGGAGGGCCAAAGGCCTCCTACAAACTGACATCAGGCACCTGGGCAGCTGACTTTACTTACCCCTGGAAACAGGCCATCCTTTGTGCCCAACTCCCTCTGCCGGGCATCAGGCCTCAGCCACCTACAATCCCGAACGGAACAGGATTTCTTCCAGATGCAAGCTGCCACAAGCTGGAAGCCTGGCTTCACTTGGAGGACCAAAGGCCTCCTACAAACTTACATCAGGCACCTGTGGAGCTGACTTTACTTACCCCTGGAAACAGGCCATCATTTGTGCCCAACTCCCTCTGCCGGGCACCAGGCCTTGGCCATCTACAATCCCGAACAGAACAGGATTTCTTCCAGATGCAAGCTGCCACAAGCAGGAAACGTGGCTTCTCAAGGAGGGCCAAAGGCCTCCTACAAACTGACATCAGGCACCTGGGCAGCTGACTTTTCTTTCCTCATGAAACAGGCCATCATTTGTGCCCAACTCCCTCTGCCGGGCACCTGGTCTCGGCCACCTACAATCCCGAACGGAACAGGATTTCTTCCAGATGCAAGCTGCCACAAACTGGAAGCCTGGCTTCCCTTGGAGGGCCAAAGGCCTCCTACAAACTGATATCAGGCACCTGGGCAGCTGACTTATCTTACCCCTGGAAACAGGCCATCATTTGTGCCCAACTCCCTCTGCCGGGCACCAGGCCTCGGCCACCTACAATCCCGAACGGAATAGGATTTCTTCCAGATGCAAGCTGCCACAAGCAGGAAACCTGGCTTCCCATGAAGGGCCAAAGGCCTCCTACAAACTGACATCAGGCACCTGGGCAGCTGACTTTACTTACCCCTGGAAACAGGCCATCATTTGTGCCCAACTCCCTCTGCCGGGCACCAGGCCTTGGTCACCTACAATCCCAAACGGAACAGGATTTCTTCCAGATGCAAGCTGCCACAAGCAGGAAACGTGCCTTCCCATGGAGGGCCAAAGGCCTCCTACAAACTGACATCAGGCACCTGGGCAGCTGACTTTACTTTCCTCATGAAACAGGCCATCATTTGTGCCCAACTCCCTCTGCCGGGCACCTGGCCTCAGCCGCCTACAATCCCGAACGGAACAGGATTTCTTCCAGAGGCAAGCTGCCACAAACTGGAAGCCTGGCTTCCCTTGGAGGGCCAAAGGCCTCCTACAAACTGACATCAGGCACCTGGGTAGCTGACTTTACTTACCCCTGGAAACAGGACATCCTTTGTGCCCAACTCCCTCTGCCGGGCACTAGGCCTCAGCCACCTACAATCCCGAACGGAATAGGATTTCTTCCAGATGCAAGCTGCCACAAGCAGGAAACCTGGCTTCCCATGGAGGGCCAAAGGCCTCCTACAAACTGACATCAAACACCTGGGCAGCTGATCTTACTTACCCCTGGAAACAGCCCATCCTTTGTGTCCATCTGCCTCAGCCGGGCACCCTGCTCCGGCCACCTACAATCCCGAACGGAACAGGATTTCTTCCAGATGCAAGCTGCCACAAGCTGGAAGCCTGGCTTATCTTAGAGGACCAAAGGCCTCCTACAAACTTACATCTAGCACCTGTGGAGCTGACTTTACTTACCCCTGGAAACAGGCCATCATTTGTGCCCAACTCCCTCTGCCGGGCACCAGGCCTTGGTCACCTACAATCCCAAACGGAACAGGATTTCTTCCAGATGCAAGCTGCCACAAGCAGGAAACGTGCCTTCCCATGGAGGGCCAAAGGCCTCCTACAAACTGACATCAGGCACCTGGGCAGCTGACTTTACTTTCCTCATGAAACAGGCCATCATTTGTGCCCAACTCCCTCTGCCGGGCACCTGGCCTCAGCCGCCTACAATCCCGAACGGAACAGGATTTCTTCCAGAGGCAAGCTGCCACAAACTGGAAGCCTGGCTTCCCTTGGAGGGCCAAAGGCCTCCTACAAACTGACATCAGGCACCTGGGCAGCTGACTTTACTTACCCCTGGAAACAGGACATCCTTTGTGCCCAACTCCCTCTGCCGGGCACTAGGCCTCAGCCACCTACAATCCCGAACGGAATAGGATTTCTTCCAGATGCAAGCTGCCACAAGCAGGAAACCTGGCTTCCCATGGAGGGCCAAAGGCCTCCTACAAACTGACATCAAACACCTGGGCTGCTGATCTTACTTACCCCTGGAAACAGCCCATCCTTTGTGTCCATCTGCCTCAGCCGGGCACCCTGCTCCGGCCACCTACAATCCCGAACGGAACAGCATTTCTTCCAGATGCAAGCTGCCACAAGCTGGAAGCCTGGCTTCCCTTGGAGGGCCAAAGGCCTCCTACAAACTGACATCAGGCACCTGGGCAGCTGACTTTACTTACCCCTGGAAACAGGCCATCCTTTGTGCCCAACTCGCTCTGCCGGGCACCTGGCCTCGGCCACCTACAATCCCGAACGGAACAGGAGTTCTTCCAGATGTAAGCTGCCACAAGCTGGAAACGTGGCTTCACTTGGAGGGCCAAAGGCCTCCTACAAACTGACATCAGGCGCCAGGGCAGCTGACTTTACTAACCCCTGGAAACAGGCCATCCTTTGTGCCCAACACCCTTTGCCGGTCACCTGGCCTCGGCCACCTACAATCCCGAACGGAACAGGATTTCTTCCCGAAGCAAGCTGCCACTAGCTGGAAGCCTGGCTTTCCATGGAGGACCAAAGGCCTCCTACAAACTGACATCAGGCACTTGGGCAGCTGACTTTACTTTCCTCATGAAATAGGCCATCCTTTGTGCCCAACTCCCCCTGCCGGGCACCTGGCCTCGGCCACCTACAATCCCGAATGGAACAATAGTTCTTCCAGAGGTAAGCTGCCACAAGCTTGAAACGTGGCTTCACTTGGAGGGCCAAAGGCCTCCTACAAACTGACATCAGGCACCAGGGCAGCTGACTTTACTTACCCTTGGAAACAGCCCATCCTTTGTGTCCATCTCCCTCAGCCAGGCACCCAGCTCCGGCCACCTACAATCCCGAAGGAACAGCATTTCTTCCAGATGCAAGCTGCCACAAGCAGGAAACCTGGCTTCCCATGGAGGGCCAAAGGCCTCCTACAAACTGACATCAGGCACCTGGGCGGCTGACTTTACTTACCCCTGGAAACAGGACATCCTTTGTGCCCAACTCCCTCTGCCGGGCACCAGGCCTCGGCCACCTACAATCCCGAACGGAACAGCATTTCTTCCAGATGCAAGCTGCCACAAGCTGGAAGAATGGCTTCCCTTGGAGGGCCAAAGGCCTCCTACAAACTGACATCAGGCACCTGGGCAGCTGACTTTACTTACCCCTGGAAACAGGACATCCTTTGTGCCCAACTCCCTCTGCCGGGCACCTGGCCTCGGCCACCTACAATCCCGAACGGAACAGCATTTCTTCCAGATGCAAGCTGCCACAAACTGGAAGAATGGCTTCCCTTGGAGGGCCAAAGGCCTCCTACAAACTGACATCAGGCACCTGGGCAGCTGACTTTACTTACCCCTGGAAACAGGCCATCCTTTGTGACCAACTCCCTCAGCCCAGCAACTGGACTCGGCCACCTACAATCCCGAACGGAACAGGATTTCTTCCAGATGCAAGCTGCCACAAACTGGATGAATGGCTTCCCTTGGAGGGCCAAAGGCCTCCTACAAACTGACATCAGGCACCTGGGCAGCTGACTTTACTTACCCCTGGAAACAGGCCATCCTAGGTGCCCAACTCCCTCAGCCCAGCAACTGGCCTCGGCCACCTACAATCCCGAACGGAACAGGATTTCTTCCAGATGCAAGCTGCCTTGAACAGGAAGACTAGCTTCCCTTGGAGGGCCAAAGGCCTCCTACAAACTGACATCAGGCACCTGGGCAGCTGACTTTACTTTCCTTATGAAACAAGCCATCATTTGTGCCCAACTCCCTCTGCCGGGCACCTGGCTCCGGCCACCTATAATTCCGAACGGAACAGGATTTCTTCCAGATGCAAGCTGCCCCAAATTGGAAGCCTGGCTTCCCTTGGAGGGACAAAGGCCTCCTACAAACTGACATCAGGCACCTGGGCAGCTGACTTTCCTTTCCCCTGGAAACAGGCCATCCTTTGTGCCCAACTCCCTCTGCCGGGCACCAGGCCTCGGCCACCTACAATCCCGAACAGAACAGGAGTTCTTCCAGATGCAAGCTGCCACAAGCTGGAAGAATGGCTTCCCTTGGAGGGCCAAAGGCCTCCTACAAACTGACATCAGGCACCTGGGCAGCTGACTTTACTTACCCCTGGAAACAGGCCATCTTTTGTGCCCAACTCCCTCAGCCCTACAACTGGCCTCGGCCACCTACAATCCGGAACGGAACAGGATTTCTTCCAGATGCAAGCTGCCTGGAACAGGAAGACTAGCTTCCCATGGAGGGCCAAAGGCCTCCTACAAACTGACATCAGGCACCTGGGCAGCTGACTTTACTTACCCCTGGAAACAGCCCATCCTTTGAGTCCATCTCCCTCAGCCAGGCACCCAGCTCCGGCCACCTACAATCCCGAACGGAACAGCATTTCTTCCAGATGCAAGCTGCCACAAGCAGGAAGTCTGGCTTCCCATGGAGGGCCAAAGGCCTTTTACAAACTGACATCAGGCACCTGGGCGGCTGACTTTACTTACCCCTGGAAACAGCCCATCCTTTGTGTCCATCTCCCTCAACCAGGCACCCAGCTCTGGCCACCTACAATCCCGAACGGAACAGGATTTCTTCCAGATGCAAGCTGCCACAAGCAGGAAGCCTGGCTTCCCATGGAGGGCCAAAGGCCTCCTACAAACTGACATCAGGCACCTGGGCAGCTGACTTTACTTACCCCTGGAAACAGGCCATCCTTTGTGCCCAATTCCCTTAGCCCAGCAACTGGCCTCGGCCACCTACAATCCCGAACGAAACAGGATTTCTTTCAGATGCAAGCTGCCTTGAACAGGATGCCTGTATTCCCTTGGAGGGCCAAAGGCCTCCTACAAACTGACATCAGGCACCTGGGCAGCTGACTTTACTTACCCCTGGAAACAGGCCATCCTTTGTGCCCAACTCCCTCTGCCGGGCATCAGGCCTCAGCCACCTACAATCCCGAACGGAACAGGATTTCTTCCAGATGCAAGCTGCCACAAGCTGGAAGCCTGGCTTCACTTGGAGGACCAAAGGCCTCCTACAAACTGACATCAGGCACCTGTGGAGCTGACTTTACTTACCCCTGGAAACAGGCCATCATTTGTGCCCAACTCCCTCTGCCGGGCACCAGGCCTTGGCCATCTACAATCCCGAACAGAACAGGATTTCTTCCAGATGCAAGCTGCCACAAGCAGGAAACGTGGCTTCTCAAGGAGGGCCAAAGGCCTCCTACAAACTGACATCAGGCACCTGGGCAGCTGACTTTTCTTTCCTCATGAAACAGGCCATCATTTGTGCCCAACTCCCTCTGCCGGGCACCTGGTCTCGGCCACCTGCAATCCCGAACGGAACAGGATTTCTTCCAGATGCAAGCTGCCACAAACTGGAAGCCTGGCTTCCCTTGGAGGGCCAAAGGCCTCCTACAAACTGATATCAGGCACCTGGGCAGCTGACTTATCTTACCCCTGGAAACAGGCCATCCTTTGTGCCCAACTCCCTCTGCCGGGCACCAGGACTCGGCCACCTACAATCCCGAACGGAATAGGATTTCTTCCAGATGCAAGCTGCCACAAGCAGGAAACCTGGCTTCCCATGGAGGGCCAAAGGCCTCCTACAAACTGACATCAGGCACCTGGGCAGCTGACTTTACTTACCCCTGGAAACAGGCCATCCTTTGTGCCCAACTCCCTCTGCCGTGCATCAGGCCTCAGCCACCTACAATCCCGAACGGAACAGGATTTCTTCCAGATGCAAGCTGCCACAAGCTGGAAGCCTGGCTTATCTTAGAGGACCAAAGGCCTCCTACAAACTTACATCTAGCACCTGTGGAGCTGACTTTACTTACCCCTGGAAACAGGCCATCATTTGTGCCCAACTCCCTCTGCCGGGCACCAGGCCTTGGTCACCTACAATCCCAAACGGAACAGGATTTCTTCCAGATGCAAGCTGCCACAAGCAGGAAACGTGCCTTCCCATGGAGGGCCAAAGGCCTCCTACAAACTGACATCAGGCACCTGGGCAGCTGACTTTACTTTCCTCATGAAACAGGCCATCATTTGTGCCCAACTCCCTCTGCCGGGCACCTGGCCTCAGCCGCCTACAATCCCGAACGGAACAGGATTTCTTCCAGAGGCAAGCTGCCACAAACTGGAAGCCTGGCTTCCCTTGGAGGGCCAAAGGCCTCCTACAAACTGACATCAGGCACCTGGGCAGCTGACTTTACTTACCCCTGGAAACAGGACATCCTTTGTGCCCAACTCCCTCTGCCGGGCACTAGGCCTCAGCCACCTACAATCCCGAACGGAATAGGATTTCTTCCAGATGCAAGCTGCCACAAGCAGGAAACCTGGCTTCCCATGGAGGGCCAAAGGCCTCCTACAAACTGACATCAAACACCTGGGCAGCTGATCTTACTTACCCCTGGAAACAGCCCATCCTTTGTGTCCATCTGCCTCAGCCGGGCACCCTGCTCCGGCCACCTACAATCCCGAACGGAACAGCATTTCTTCCAGATGCAAGCTGCCACAAGCAGGAAACCTGGCTTCCCTTGGAGGGCCAAAGGCCTCCTACAAACTGACATCAGGCACCTGGGCAGCTGACTTTACTTACCCCTGGAAACAGGCCATCCTTTGTGCCCAACTCGCTCTGCCGGGCACCTGGCCTCGGCCACCTACAATCCCGAACGGAACAGGAGTTCTTCCAGATGTAAGCTGCCACAAGCTGGAAACGTGGCTTCACTTGGAGGGCCAAAGGCCTCCTACAAACTGACATCAGGCGCCAGGGCAGCTGACTTTACTAACCCCTGGAAACAGGCCATCCTTTGCGCCCAACACCCTTTGCCGGTCACCTGGCCTCGGCCACCTACAATCCCGAACGGAACAGGATTTCTTCCCGAAGCAAGCTGCCACTAGCTGGAAGCCTGGCTTTCCATGGAGGACCAAAGGCCTCCTACAAACTGACATCAGGCACTTGGGCAGCTGACTTTACTTTCCTCATGAAATAGGCCATCTTTTGTGCCCAACTCCCCCTGCCGGGCACCTGGCCTCGGCCACCTACAATCCCGAATGGAACAATAGTTCTTCCAGAGGTAAGCTGCCACAAGCTTGAAACGTGGCTTCACTTGGAGGGCCAAAGGCCTCCTACAAACTGACATCAGGCACCAGGGCAGCTGACTTTACTTACCCTTGGAAACAGCCCATCCTTTGTGTCCATCTCCCTCAGCCAGGCACCCAGCTCCGGCCACCTACAATCCCGAAGGAACAGCATTTCTTCCAGATGCAAGCTGCCACAAGCAGGAAACCTGGCTTCCCATGGAGGGCCAAAGGCCTCCTACAAACTGACATCAGGCACCTGGGCGGCTGACTTTACTTACCCCTGGAAACAGGACATCCTTTGTGCCCAACTCCCTCTGCCGGGCACCAGGCCTCGGCCACCTACAATCCCGAACGGAACAGCATTTCTTCCAGATGCAAGCTGCCACAAGCTGGAAGAATGGCTTCCCTTGGAGGGCCAAAGGCCTCCTACAAACTGACATCAGGCACCTGGGCAGCTGACTTTACTTACCCCTGGAAACAGGACATCCTTTGTGCCCAACTCCCTCTGCCGGGCACCTGGCCTCGGCCACCTACAATCCCGAACGGAACAGCATTTCTTCCAGATGCAAGCTGCCACAAACTGGAAGAATGGCTTCCCTTGGAGGGCCAAAGGCCTCCTACAAACTGACATCAGGCACCTGGGCAGCTGACTTTACTTACCCCTGGAAACAGGCCATCCTTTGTGACCAACTCCCTCAGCCCAGCAACTGGACTCGGCCACCTACAATCCCGAACGGAACAGGATTTCTTCCAGATGCAAGCTGCCACAAACTGGATGAATGGCTTCCCTTGGAGGGCCAAAGGCCTCCTACAAACTGACATCAGGCACCTGGGCAGCTGACTTTACTTACCCCTGGAAACAGGCCATCCTAGGTGCCCAACTCCCTCAGCCCAGCAACTGGCCTCGGCCACCTACAATCCCGAACGGAACAGGATTTCTTCCAGATGCAAGCTGCCTTGAACAGGAAGACTAGCTTCCCTTGGAGGGCCAAAGGCCTCCTACAAACTGACATCAGGCACCTGGGCAGCTGACTTTACTTTCCTTATGAAACAAGCCATCATTTGTGCCCAACTCCCTCTGCCGGGCACCTGGCCTCGGCCACCTATAATTCCGAACGGAACAGGATTTCTTCCAGATGCAAGCTGCCCCAAATTGGAAGCCTGGCTTCCCTTGGAGGGACAAAGGCCTCCTACAAACTGACATCAGGCACCTGGGCAGCTGACTTTCCTTTCCCCTGGAAACAGGCCATCCTTTGTGCCCAACTCCCTCTGCCGGGCACCAGGCCTCGGCCACCTACAATCCCGAACAGAACAGGAGTTCTTCCAGATGCAAGCTGCCACAAGCTGGAAGAATGGCTTCCCTTGGAGGGCCAAAGGCCTCCTACAAACTGACATCAGGCACCTGGGCAGCTGACTTTACTTACCCCTGGAAACAGGCCATCTTTTGTGCCCAACTCCCTCAGCCCTACAACTGGCCTCGGCCACCTACAATCCGGAACGGAACAGGATTTCTTCCAGATGCAAGCTGCCTGGAACAGGAAGACTAGCTTCCCATGGAGGGCCAAAGGCCTCCTACAAACTGACATCAGGCACCTGGGCAGCTGACTTTACTTACCCCTGGAAACAGCCCATCCTTTGAGTCCATCTCCCTCAGCCAGGCACCCAGCTCCGGCCACCTACAATCCCGAACGGAACAGCATTTCTTCCAGATGCAAGCTGCCACAAGCAGGAAGTCTGGCTTCCCATGGAGGGCCAAAGGCCTTTTACAAACTGACATCAGGCACCTGGGCGGCTGACTTTACTTACCCCTGGAAACAGCCCATCCTTTGTGTCCATCTCCCTCAACCAGGCACCCAGCTCTGGCCACCTACAATCCCGAACGGAACAGGATTTCTTCCAGATGCAAGCTGCCACAAGCAGGAAGCCTGGCTTCCCATGGAGGGCCAAAGGCCTCCTACAAACTGACATCAGGCACCTGGGCAGCTGACTTTACTTACCCCTGGAAACAGGCCATCCTTTGTGCCCAATTCCCTTAGCCCAGCAACTGGCCTCGGCCACCTACAATCCCGAACGAAACAGGATTTCTTTCAGATGCAAGCTGCCTTGAACAGGATGCCTGTATTCCCTTGGAGGGCCAAAGGCCTCCTACAAACTGACATCAGGCACCTGGGCAGCTGACTTTACTTACCCCTGGAAACAGGCCATCCTTTGTGCCCAACTCCCTCTGCCGGGCATCAGGCCTCAGCCACCTACAATCCCGAACGGAACAGGATTTCTTCCAGATGCAAGCTGCCACAAGCTGGAAGCCTGGCTTCACTTGGAGGACCAAAGGCCTCCTACAAACTTACATCAGGCACCTGTGGAGCTGACTTTACTTACCCCTGGAAACAGGCCATCATTTGTGCCCAACTCCCTCTGCCGGGCACCAGGCCTTGGCCATCTACAATCCCGAACAGAACAGGATTTCTTCCAGATGCAAGCTGCCACAAGCAGGAAACGTGGCTTCTCAAGGAGGGCCAAAGGCCTCCTACAAACTGACATCAGGCACCTGGGCAGCTGACTTTTCTTTCCTCATGAAACAGGCCATCATTTGTGCCCAACTCCCTCTGCCGGGCACCTGGTCTCGGCCACCTGCAATCCCGAACGGAACAGGATTTCTTCCAGATGCAAGCTGCCACAAACTGGAAGCCTGGCTTCCCTTGGAGGGCCAAAGGCCTCCTACAAACTGATATCAGGCACCTGGGCAGCTGACTTATCTTACCCCTGGAAACAGGCCATCCTTTGTGCCCAACTCCCTCTGCCGGGCACCAGGCCTCGGCCACCTACAATCCCGAACGGAATAGGATTTCTTCCAGATGCAAGCTGCCACAAGCAGGAAACCTGGCTTCCCATGGAGGGCCAAAGGCCTCCTACAAACTGACATCAGGCACCTGGGCAGCTGACTTTACTTACCCCTGGAAACAGGCCATCCTTTGTGCCCAACTCCCTCTGCCGTGCATCAGGCCTCAGCCACCTACAATCCCGAACGGAACAGGATTTCTTCCAGATGCAAGCTGCCACAAGCTGGAAGCCTGGCTTATCTTAGAGGACCAAAGGCCTTCTACAAACTTACATCTAGCACCTGTGGAGCTGACTTTACTTACCCCTGGAAACAGGCCATCATTTGTGCCCAACTCCCTCTGCCGGGCACCAGGCCTTGGTCACCTACAATCCCAAACGGAACAGGATTTCTTCCAGATGCAAGCTGCCACAAGCAGGAAACGTGCCTTCCCATGGAGGGCCAAAGGCCTCCTACAAACTGACATCAGGCACCTGGGCAGCTGACTTTACTTTCCTCATGAAACAGGCCATCATTTGTGCCCAACTCCCTCTGCCGGGCACCTGGCCTCAGCCGCCTACAATCCCGAACGGAACAGGATTTCTTCCAGAGGCAAGCTGCCACAAACTGGAAGCCTGGCTTCCCTTGGAGGGCCAAAGGCCTCCTACAAACTGACATCAGGCACCTGGGCAGCTGACTTTACTTACCCCTGGAAACAGGACATCCTTTGTGCCCAACTCCCTCTGCCGGGCACTAGGCCTCAGCCACCTACAATCCCGAACGGAATAGGATTTCTTCCAGATGCAAGCTGCCACAAGCAGGAAACCTGGCTTCCCATGGAGGGCCAAAGGCCTCCTACAAACTGACATCAGACACCTGGGCAGCTGATCTTACTTACCCCTGGAAACAGCCCATCCTTTGTGTCCATCTGCCTCAGCCGGGCACCCTGCTCCGGCCACCTACAATCCCGAACGGAACAGCATTTCTTCCAGATGCAAGCTGCCACAAGCAGGAAACCTGGCTTCCCTTGGAGGGCCAAAGGCCTCCTACAAACTGACATCAGGCACCTGGGCAGCTGACTTTACTTACCCCTGGAAACAGGCCATCCTTTGTGCCCAACTCGCTCTGCCGGGCACCTGGCCTCGGCCACCTACAATCCCGAACGGAACAGGAGTTCTTCCAGATGTAAGCTGCCACAAGCTGGAAACGTGGCTTCACTTGGAGGGCCAAAGGCCTCCTACAAACTGACATCAGGCGCCAGGGCAGCTGACTTTACTAACCCCTGGAAACAGGCCATCCTTTGTGCCCAACACCCTTTGCCGGTCACCTGGCCTCGGCCACCTACAATCCCGAACGGAACAGGATTTCTTCCCGAAGCAAGCTGCCACTAGCTGGAAGCCTGGCTTTCCATGGAGGACCAAAGGCCTCCTACAAACTGACATCAGGCACTTGGGCAGCTGACTTTACTTTCCTCATGAAATAGGCCATCCTTTGTGCCCAACTCCCCCTGCCGGGCACCTGGCCTCGGCCACCTACAATCCCGAATGGAACAATAGTTCTTCCAGAGGTAAGCTGCCACAAGCTTGAAACGTGGCTTCACTTGGAGGGCCAAAGGCCTCCTACAAACTGACATCAGGCACCAGGGCAGCTGACTTTACTTACCCTTGGAAACAGCCCATCCTTTGTGTCCATCTCCCTCAGCCAGGCACCCAGCTCCGGCCACCTACAATCCCGAAGGAACAGCATTTCTTCCAGATGCAAGCTGCCACAAGCAGGAAACCTGGCTTCCCATGGAGGGCCAAAGGCCTCCTACAAACTGACATCAGGCACCTGGGCGGCTGACTTTACTTACCCCTGGAAACAGGCCATCCTTTGTGCCCAACTTCCCCTGCGGGGCACCTGGCCTCGGCAACCTACAATCCCGAACGGAACAAGAGTTCTTCCAGATCCAAGCTGCCACAAGCTGGAAATGTGGCTTCACTTGGAGGGTCAAAGGCCTCCTACAAACTGACATCAGGCACCTGGGCAGCTGACTTTACTTACCCCTGGAAACAGGCCATCCTTTGTGCCCAACTCCCTCTGCCGGGCACCAGGCCTCGGCCTCCTACAATCCCGAACGGAACAGCATTTCTTCCAGATGCAAGCTGCCACAAGCTGGAAGAATGGCTTCCCTTGGAGGGCCAAAGGCCTCCTACAAACTGACATCAGGCACCTGGGCAGCTGACTTTACTTACCCCTGGAAACAGGACATCCTTTGTGCCCAACTCCCTCTGCCGGGCACCTGGCCTCGGCCACCTACAATCCCGAACGGAACAGCATTTCTTCCAGATGCAAGCTGCCACAAACTGGAAGAATGGCTTCCCTTGGAGGGCCAAAGGCCTCCTACAAACTGACATCAGGCACCTGGGCAGCTGACTTTACTTACCCCTGGAAACAGGCCATCCTTTGTGACCAACTCCCTCAGCCCAGCAACTGGACTCGGCCACCTACAATCCCGAACGGAACAGGATTTCTTCCAGATGCAAGCTGCCACAAACTGGATGAATGGCTTCCCTTGGAGGGCCAAAGGCCTCCTACAAACTGACATCAGGCACCTGGGCAGCTGACTTTACTTACCCCTGGAAACAGGCCATCCTAGGTGCCCAACTCCCTCAGCCCAGCAACTGGCCTCGGCCACCTACAATCCCGAACGGAACAGGATTTCTTCCAGATGCAAGCTGCCTTGAACAGGAAGACTAGCTTCCCTTGGAGGGCCAAAGGCCTCCTACAAACTGACATCAGGCACCTGGGCAGCTGACTTTACTTTCCTTATGAAACAAGCCATCATTTGTGCCCAACTCCCTCTGCCGGGCACCTGGCCTCGGCCACCTATAATTCCGAACGGAACAGGATTTCTTCCAGATGCAAGCTGCCCCAAATTGGAAGCCTGGCTTCCCTTGGAGGGACAAAGGCCTCCTACAAACTGACATCAGGCACCTGGGCAGCTGACTTTCCTTTCCCCTGGAAACAGGCCATCCTTTGTGCCCAACTCCCTCTGCCGGGCACCAGGCCTCGGCCACCTACAATCCCGAACAGAACAGGAGTTCTTCCAGATGCAAGCTGCCACAAGCTGGAAGAATGGCTTCCCTTGGAGGGCCAAAGGCCTCCTACAAACTGACATCAGGCACCTGGGCAGCTGACTTTACTTACCCCTGGAAACAGGCCATCTTTTGTGCCCAACTCCCTCAGCCCTACAACTGGCCTCGGCCACCTACAATCCGGAACGGAACAGGATTTCTTCCAGATGCAAGCTGCCTGGAACAGGAAGACTAGCTTCCCATGGAGGGCCAAAGGCCTCCTACAAACTGACATCAGGCACCTGGGCAGCTGACTTTACTTACCCCTGGAAACAGGCCATCCTTTGTGCCCAACTTCCCCTGCGGGGCACCTGGCCTCGGCAACCTACAATCCCGAACGGAACAGGAGTTCTTCCAGATGCAAGCTGCCACAAGCTGGAAACGTGGCTTCACTTGGAGGGCCAAAGGCCTCCTACAAACTGACATCAGGCACCTGGGCAGCTGACTTTACTTACCCCTGGAAACAGGCCATCCTTTGTGCCCAACTCCCTCTGCCGGGCACCTGGCCTCGGCCACCTACAATCCCGAACGGAACAGGATTTCTTCCCGATGCAAGCTGCCACAAGCAGGAAGCCTGGCTTCCCATGGAGGACCAAAGGCCTCCTACAAACTTACATCAGGCACCTGGGCAGCTGACTTTACTTCCCCCTGGAAACAGGACATGCTTTGTGCCCAACTCCCTCTGCCGGGCACCTGGCCTCGGCCACCTACAATCCCGAACGGAACAGCATTTCTTCCAGATGCAAGCTGCCACAAGCTGGAACACTAGCTTCCCTTGGAGGGCCAAAGGCCTCCTACAAACTGACATCAGTCACCTGGGCAGCTGACTTTACTTACCCTTGGAAACAGCCCATCCTTTGTGCCCAACTCCCTCTGCCGGGCACCTGGCCTCGGCCACCTACAATCCCGAGCGGAACAGGATTTCTTCCCGATGCAAGCTGCCACTAGCTGGAAGCCTGGCTTCCCATGGAGGACCAAAGGCCTCCTACAAACTGACATCAGGCACCTGGGCAGCTGACTTTACTTTCCTCATGAAACAGGCCATCCTTTGTGCCCAACTCCCGCTGCTGGGCACATGGCCTCGGCCACCTACAATCCCGAACGGAACAGGATTTCTTTCAGATCCAAGCTGCCACAAACTGGAAGCCTGGCTTCCCTTGGAGGGCCAAAGGCCTCCTACAAACTGACATCAGGCACCTGGGCAGCTGACTTTACTTACCCCTGGAAACAGGCCATCCTTTGTGCCCAACTCCTTCTGCCGGGCACCTGGCCTCGGCCACCTACAATCCCGAACGGAACAGGATTTCTTCCAGATGCAAGCTGCCACAAACTGGAAGACAAGCTTCCCTTGGAGGGACAAAGGCCTCCTACAAACTGACATCAGGCACCTGGGCAGCTGACTTTACTTACCCCTGGAAACAGGCCATCCTTTGTGCCCAACTCCCACTGCCGGGCACCTGGCCTCGGCCACCTACAATCCCGAACAAAACAGGATTTCTTCCCGATGCAAGCTGCCACTAGCTGGAAGCCTGGCTTCCCATGGAGGACCAAAGGCCTCCTACAAACTGACATCAGGCACTTGGGCAGTTGACTTTACTTTCCTCATGAAACAGGCCATCATTTGTGCCCAAATCCCTCTGCTGGGCACCTGGCCTCGGCCACCTACAATCCCGAACGGAACAGGATTTCTTTCAGATGCAAGCTGCCACCAACTGGAAGCCTGGCTTCCCTTGGAGGGCCAAAGGCCTCCTACAAACTGACATCAGGCACCTGGGCAGCTGACTTTACTTACCCCTGGAAACAGGCCATCCTTTGTGCCCAACTCCCTCAGCCCAGCAACTGGACTCGGCCACCTACAATCCCGAACGGAACAGGATTTCTTCCAGATGCAAGCTGCCACAAGCAGGAAGCCTGGCTTCCCTTGGAGGGCCAGAGGCCTCCTACAAACTGACATCAGGCACCTGGGCAGCTGACTTTACTTACCCCTGGAAACAGGCCATCCTTTGTGCCCAACTCCCTCTGCCGGGCACCAGGCCTCGGCCACCTACAATCCCGAACGGAACAGGAGTTCTTCCAGATGCAAGCTGCCACAAGCTGGAAGAATGGCTTCCCTTGGAGGGCCAAAGGCCTCCTACAAACTGACATCAGGCACCTGGGCAGCTTACTTTACTTACCCCTGGAAACAGGCCATCCTTTGTGCCCAACTCCCACAGCCCTGCAACTGGCCTCGGCCACCTACAATCCCGAACGGAACAGGATTTCTTCCAGATGCAAGCTGCCTGGAACAGGAAGACTAGCTTCCCTTGGAGGGCCAAAGGCCTCCTACAAACTGACATCAGGCACCTGGGCAGCTGACTTTACTTACCCCTGGAAACAGGCCATCCTTTGTGCCCAACTTCCCCTGCGGGGCACCTGGCCTCGGCAACCTACAATCCCGAACGGAACAAGAGTTCTTCCAGATCCAAGCTGCCACAAGCTGGAAATGTGGCTTCACTTGGAGGGCCAAAGGCCTCCTACAAACTGACATCAGGCACCTGGGCAGCTGACTTTACTTACCCCTGGAAACAGGCCATCCTTTGTGCCCAACTCCCTCTGCCGGGCACCTGGCCTCGGCCACCTACAATCCCGATCGGAACAGGATTTCTTCCCGATGCAAGCTGCCACAAGCAGGAAGCCTGGCTTCCCATGGAGGACCAAAGGCCTCCTACAAACTTACATCAGGCACCTGGGCAGCTGACTTTACTTACCCCTGGAAACAGCCCATCCTTTGTGTCCATCTCCCTCAGCCAGGCACCCAGCTCCGGCCACCTACAATCCCGAACGGAACAGCATTTCTTCCAGATGCAAGCTGCCACAAGCAGGAAGCCTGGCTTCCCATGGAGGACCAAAGGCCTTTTACAAACTGACATCAGGCACCTGGGCGGCTGACTTTACTTACCCCTGGAAACAGGCCATCCTTTGTGCCCAACTCCCTCTGCTGGGCACCTGGCCTCGGCCACCTACAATCCCGAACGGAACAGGAGTTCTTCCAGATGCAAGCTGCCAGAAGCTGGAAACGTGGCTTCCCTTGGAGGGCCAAAGGCTTCCTACAAACTGACATCAGGCACCTGGGCAGCTGACTTTACTTACCCCTGGAAACAGGCCATCCTTTGTGCCCAACTCCCTTAGCCCAGCAACTGGCCTCGGCCACCTACAATCCCGAACGAAACAGGATTTCTTTCAGATGCAAGCTGCCTTGAACTGGAAGCCTGTATTCCCTTGGAGGGCCAAAGGCCTCCTACAAACTGACATCAGGCGCCTGGGCAGCTGACTTTCCTTACCCCTGGAAACAGGCCATCCTTTGTGCCCAACTCCCTCTGCCGGGCATCAGGCCTCAGCCACCTACAATCCCGAACGGAACAGGATTTCTTCCAGATGCAAGCTGCCACAAGCTGGAAGCCTGGCTTACCTTAGAAGGCCAAAGGCCTCCTACAAACTTACATCAGGCACCTGTGGAGCTGACTTTACTTACCCCTGGAAACAGGCCATCATTTGTGCCCAACTCCCTCTGCCGGGCACCAGGCCTTGGCCACCTACAATCCCGAACGGAACAGGATTTCTTCCAGATGCAAGCTGCCACAAGCAGGAAACGTGGCTTCCCATGTAGGGCCAAAGGCCTCCTACAAACTGACATCAGGCACCTGGGCAGCTGACTTTACTTTCCTCATTAAACAGGCCATCATTTGTGCCCAACTCCCTCTGCCGGGCACCTGGCCTCGGCCACCTACAATCCCGAACGGAACAGGAGTTCTTCCAGATGTAAGCTGCCACAACCTGGAAACGTGGCTTCACTTGGAGGGCCAAAGGCCTCCTACAAACTGACATCAGGCGCCAGGGCAGCTGACTTTACTAACCCCTGGAAACAGGCCATCCTTTGTGCCTACTCCCTTTGCCGGGCACCTGGCCTCGGCCACCTACAATCCCGAACGGAACAGGATTTCTTCCCGAAGCAAGCTGCCACTAGCTGGAAGCCTGGCTTCCCATGGAGGACTCAAGGCCTCCTACAAACTGACATCAGGCACTTGGGCAGCTGTCTTTACTTTCCTCATGAAATAGGCCATCATTTGTGCCAAACTTCCCCTTGCCGGGCACCTGGCCTCGGCCACCTACAATCCCGAACGGAACAGGATTTCTTCCAGATGCAAGCTGCCTTGAACAGGAAGACTAGCTTCCCTTGGAGGGCCAAAGGCCTTTTACAAACTGACATCAGGCACCTGGGCAGCTGACTTTACTTTCCTCATGAAACAGGCCATCATTTGTGCCCAACTCCCTCTGCCGGGCACCTGGCCTCGGCCACCTATAATCCCGAACGGAACAGGATTTCTTCCAGATGCAAGCTGCCACAAATTGGAAGCCTGACTTCCCTTGGAGGGCCAAAGGCCTCCTACAAACTGACATCAGGCACCTGGGCAGCTGACTTTACTTACCCCTGGAAACAGGCCATCCTTTGTGCCCAACTCCCTCTGCCGGGCACCTGGCCTCGGCCACCTACAATCCCGAACGGAACAGGAGTTCTTCCAGATGCAAGCTGCCACAAGCTGGAAGAATGGCTTCCCTTGGAAAGCCAAAGGCCTCCTACAAACTGACATCAGGCACCTGGGCAGCTGACTTTACTTACCCCTGGAAACAGGCCATCCTTTGTGCCCAACTTCCCCTGCGGGGCACCTGGCCTCGGCAACCTACAATCCCGAACGGAACAAGAGTTCTTCCAGATGCAAGCTGCCACAAGCTGGAAACGTGGCTTCCCATGGAGGGCCAAAGGCCTCCTACAAACTGACATCAGGCACCTGGGCAGCTGAGTTTACTTACCCCTGGAAACAGGCCATCCTTTGTGCCCAACTCCCTCTGCCGGGCACCTGGCCTCGGCCACCTACAATCCCGATCAGAACAGGATATCTTCCCGATGCAAGCTGCCACAAGCAGGAAGCCTGGCTTCCCATGGAGGACCAAGGGCCTCCTACAAACTTACATCAGGCACCTGGGCAGCTGACTATACTTACCCCTGGAAACAGGACATGCTTTGTGCCCAACTCCCTCTGCCGGGCACCTGGCCTCGGCCACCTACAATCCCGAACGGAACAGCATTTCTTCCAGATGCAAGCTGCCACAAGCAGGAAACCTGGCTTCCCATGGAGGGCCAAAGGCGTCCTACAAACTGACATCAGGCACCTAAGCGGCTGACTTTACTTACCCCTGGAAACAGCCCATCCTTTGTGTCCATCTCCCTCAGCCAGGCACCCAGCTCCGGCCACCTACAATCCCGAACGGAACAGCATTTCTTCCAGATGCAAGCGGCCACAAGCAGGAAGCCTGGCTTCCCATGGAGGACCAAAGGCCTTTTACAAACTGACATCAGGCACCTGGGCGGCTGACATTACTTACCCCTGGAAACAGCCCATCCTTTGTGTCCATCTCCCTCAACCAGGCACCCAGCTCCGGCCACCTACAATCCCGAACGGAACAGGATTTCTTCCAGATGCAAGCTTCCACAAGCAGGAAGCCTGGCTTCCCATGGAGGGCCAAAGGCCTCCTACAAACTGACATCAGGCACCTGGGCAGCTGACTTTACTTACCCCTGGAAACAGGCCATCCTTTGTGCCCAACTCCCTCTGCTGGGCACCTGGCCTCGGCCACCTACAATCCCGAACGGAACAGGAGTTCTTCCAGATGCAAGCTGCCACAAGCTGGAAACGTGGCTTCACATGGAGGGACAAAGGCTTCCTACAAACTGACATCAGGCACCTGGGCAGCTGACTTTACTTACCCCTGGAAACAGGCCATCCTTTGTGCCCAACTCCCTTAGCCCAGCAACTGGCCTCGGCCACCTACAATCCCGAACGAAACAGGATTTCTTTCAGATGCAAGCTGCCTTGAACAGGAAGCCTGTATTCCCTTGGAGGGCCAAAGGCCTCCTACAAACTGACATCAGGCGCCTGGGCAGCTGACTTTACTTACCCCTGGAAACAGGCCATTCTTTGTGCCCAACTCCCTCAGCCCAGCAACTGGCCTTGGCCACCTATAATCCCGAACGGAACAGGATTTCTTCCAGATGCAAGCTGCCTTGAACAGGAAGACTAGCTTCCCTTGGAGGGCCAAAGGCCTCCTACAAACTGACATCAGGCACCTGGGCAGCTGACTTTACTTTCCTCATGAAACAGGCCATCATTTGTGCCCAACTCCGTCTGCCGGGCACCTGGCCTCGGCCACCTACAATCCCGAACAGAACAGGATTTCTTCCAGATGCAAGCTGCCACAAACTGGAAGCCTGGCTTCCCTTAGAGGGCCAAAGGCCTCCTACAAACTGACATCAGGCACCTGGGCAGCTGAATTTACTTACCCCTGGAAACAGGCCATCCTTTGTGTCCATCTCCCTAAGCCGGGCACCCAGCTCCGGCCACCTACAATCCCGAACGGAACAGCATTTCTTCCAGATGCAAGCTGCCACAAGCAGGAAGCCTGGCTTCCCTTGGAGGGCCGAAGGCCTCCTACAAACTGACATCAGGCACCTGGGCAGCTGACTTTACTTACCCCTGGAAACAGGCCATCGTTTGTGCCCAACTCCCCCTGCCGGGCACCTGGCCTCGGCCACCTACAATCCCGCACGGAACAAGAGATCTTCCAGATGTAAGCTGCCACAAGCTGGAAACGTGGCTTCACTTGGAGGGCCAAAGGCCTCCTACAAACTGACATCAGGCACCAGGGCAGCTGACTTTACTTACCCCTGGAAACAGGCCATCCTTTGTGCCCAACTCCCTCTGCCGGGCACCTGGCCTCGGCCACCTACAATCCCGAACGGAACAGGATTTCTTCCCGATGTACGCTGCCACTAGCTGGAAGCCTGGCTTCCCATGGAGGACCAAAGGCCTCCTACAAACTGACATCAGGCACCTGGGCAGCTGACTTTACTTTCCTCATGAAACAGGTCATCATTTGTGCCCAACTCCCTCTGCTGGGCACCTGGCCTCGGCCACCTACATTCCCGAACGGAACAGGATTTCTTCCAGATGCAAGCTGCCACAAGCAGGAAGCCTGGCTTCCCATGGAGGGCCAAAGGCCTCCTACAAACTGACATCAGGCACCTGGGCAGCTGACTTTACTTACCCCTGGAAACAGCCCTTCCTTTGTGCCCAACTCCCGCTACTGAGCACCTGGCCTCGGCCACCTACAATCCCGAACGGAACAGCATTTCTTCCAGATGCAAGCTGCCACAAGCTGGAAGAATGGCTTCCCTTGGAGGGCCAAAGGCCTCCTACAAACTGACATCAGGCACCTGGGCAGCTGACTTTACTTACCCCTGGAAACAGGACATCCTTTGTGCCCAACTCCCTCTGCCGGGCACCTGGCCTCGGCCACCTACAATCCCGAACGGAACAGCATTTCTTCCAGATGCAAGCTGCCACAAACTGGAAGAATGGCTTCCCTTGGAGGGCCAAAGGCCTCCTACAAACTGACATCAGGCACCTGGGCAGCTGACTTTACTTACCCCTGGAAACAGGCCATCCTTTGTGACCAACTCCCTCAGCCCAGCAACTGGACTCGGCCACCTACAATCCCGAACGGAACAGGATTTCTTCCAGATGCAAGCTGCCACAAACTGGATGAATGGCTTCCCTTGGAGGGCCAAAGGCCTCCTACAAACTGACATCAGGCACCTGGGCAGCTGACTTTACTTACCCCTGGAAACAGGCCATCCTAGGTGCCCAACTCCCTCAGCCCAGCAACTGGCCTCGGCCACCTACAATCCCGAACGGAACAGGATTTCTTCCAGATGCAAGCTGCCTTGAACAGGAAGACTAGCTTCCCTTGGAGGGCCAAAGGCCTCCTACAAACTGACATCAGGCACCTGGGCAGCTGACTTTACTTTCCTTATGAAACAAGCCATCATTTGTGCCCAACTCCCTCTGCCGGGCACCTGGCCTCGGCCACCTATAATTCCGAACGGAACAGGATTTCTTCCAGATGCAAGCTGCCCCAAATTGGAAGCCTGGCTTCCCTTGGAGGGCCAAAGGCCTCCTACAAACTGACATCAGGCACCTGGGCAGCTGACTTTCCTTTCCCCTGGAAACAGGCCATCCTTTGTGCCCAACTCCCTCTGCCGGGCACCAGGCCTCGGCCACCTACAATCCCGAACAGAACAGGAGTTCTTCCAGATGCAAGCTGCCACAAGCTGGAAGAATGGCTTCCCTTGGAGGGCCAAAGGCCTCCTACAAACTGACATCAGGCACCTGGGCAGCTGACTTTACTTACCCCTGGAAACAGGCCATCTTTTGTGCCCAACTCCCTCAGCCCTACAACTGGCCTCGGCCACCTACAATCCCGAACGGAACAGGATTTCTTCCAGATGCAAGCTGCCTGGAACAGGAAGACTAGCTTCCCATGGAGGGCCAAAGGCCTCCTACAAACTGACATCAGGCACCTGGGCAGCTGACTTTACTTACCCCTGGAAACAGGCCATCCTTTGTGCCCAACTTCCCCTGCGGGGCACCTGGTCTCGGCAACCTACAATCCCGAACGGAACAGGAGTTCTTCCAGATGCAAGCTGCCACAAGCTGGAAACGTGGCTTCACTTGGAGGGCCAAAGGCCTCCTACAAACTGACATCAGGCACCTGGGCAGCTGACTTTACTTACCCCTGGAAACAGGCCATCCTTTGTGCCCAACTCCCTCTGCGGGGCACCTGGCCTCGGCCACCTACAATCCCGAACGGAACAGGATTTCTTCCCGATGCAAGCTGCCACAAGCAGGAAGCCTGGCTTCCCATGGAGGACCAAAGGCCTCCTACAAACTTACATCAGGCACCTGGGCAGCTGACTTTACTTCCCCCTGGAAACAGGACATGCTTTGTGCCCAACTCCCTCTGCCGGGCACCTGGCCTCGGCCACCTACAATCCCGAACGGAACAGCATTTCTTCCAGATGCAAGCTGCCACAAGCTGGAACACTAGCTTCCCTTGGAGGGCCAAAGGCCTCCTACAAACTGACATCAGTCACCTGGGCAGCTGACTTTACTTACCCTTGGAAACAGCCCATCCTTTGTGTCCATCTCCCTCAGCCAGGCACCCAGCTCCGGCCACCTACAATCCCGAAGGAACAGCATTTCTTCCAGATGCAAGCTGCCACAAGCAGGAAACCTGGCTTCCCATGGAGGGCCAAAGGCCTCCTACAAACTGACATCAGGCACCTGGGCGGCTGACTTTACTTAGCCCTGGAAACAGCCCATCCTTTGAGTCCATCTCCCTCAGCCAGGCACCCAGCTCCGGCCACCTACAATCCCGAACGGAACAGCATTTCTTCCAGATGCAAGCTGCCACAAGCAGGAAGTCTGGCTTCCCATGGAGGGCCAAAGGCCTTTTACAAACTGACATCAGGCACCTGGGCGGCTGACTTTACTTACCCCTGGAAACAGCCCATCCTTTGTGTCCATCTCCCTCAACCAGGCACCCAGCTCTGGCCACCTACAATCCCGAACGGAACAGGATTTCTTCCAGATGCAAGCTGCCACAAGCAGGAAGCCTGGCTTCCCATGGAGGGCCAAAGGCCTCCTACAAACTGACATCAGGCACCTGGGCAGCTGACTTTACTTACCCCTGGAAACAGGCCATCCTTTGTGCCCAATTCCCTTAGCCCAGCAACTGGCCTCGGCCACCTACAATCCCGAACGAAACAGGATTTCTTTCAGATGCAAGCTGCCTTGAACAGGATGCCTGTATTCCCTTGGAGGGCCAAAGGCCTCTTACAAACTGACATCAGGCACCTGGGCAGCTGACTTTACTTACCCCTGGAAACAGGCCATCCTTTGTGCCCAACTCCCTCTGCCGGGCATCAGGCCTCAGCCACCTACAATCCCGAACGGAACAGGATTTCTTCCAGATGCAAGCTGCCACAAGCTGGAAGCCTGGCTTCACTTGGAGGACCAAAGGCCTCCTACAAACTTACATCAGGCACCTGTGGAGCTGACTTTACTTACCCCTGGAAACACGCCATCATTTGTGCCCAACTCCCTCTGCCGGGCACCAGGCCTTGGCCATCTACAATCCCGAACAGAACAGGATTTCTTCCAGATGCAAGCTGCCACAAGCAGGAAACGTGGCTTCTCAAGGAGGGCCAAAGGCCTCCTACAAACTGACATCAGGCACCTGGGCAGCTGACTTTTCTTTCCTCATGAAACAGGCCATCATTTGTGCCCAACTCCCTCTGCCGGGCACCTGGTCTCGGCCACCTGCAATCCCGAACGGAACAGGATTTCTTCCAGATGCAAGCTGCCACAAACTGGAAGCCTGGCTTCCCTTGGAGGGCCAAAGGCCTCCTACAAACTGATATCAGGCACCTGGGCAGCTGACTTATCTTACCCCTGGAAACAGGCCATCCTTTGTGCCCAACTCCCTCTGCCGGGCACCAGGCCTCGGCCACCTACAATCCCGAACGGAATAGGATTTCTTCCAGATGCAAGCTGCCACAAGCAGGAAACCTGGCTTCCCATGGAGGGCCAAAGGCCTCCTACAAACTGACATCAGGCACCTGGGCAGCTGACTTTACTTACCCCTGGAAACAGGCCATCCTTTGTGCCCAACTCCCTCTGCCGGGCATCAGGCCTCAGCCACCTACAATCCCGAACGGAACAGGATTTCTTCCAGATGCAAGCTGCCACAAGCTGGAAGCCTGGCTTATCTTAGAGGACCAAAGGCCTCCTACAAACTTACATCTAGCACCTGTGGAGCTGACTTTACTTACCCCTGGAAACAGGCCATCATTTGTGCCCAACTCCCTCTGCCGGGCACCAGGCCTTGGTCACCTACAATCCCAAACGGAACAGGATTTCTTCCAGATGCAAGCTGCCACAAGCAGGAAACGTGCCTTCCCATGGAGGGCCAAAGGCCTCCTACAAACTGACATCAGGCACCTGGGCAGCTGACTTTACTTTCCTCATGAAACAGGCCATCATTTGTGCCCAACTCCCTCTGCCGGGCACCTGGCCTCAGCCGCCTACAATCCCGAACGGAACAGGATTTCTTCCAGAGGCAAGCTGCCACAAACTGGAAGCCTGGCTTCCCTTGGAGGGCCAAAGGCCTCCTACAAACTGACATCAGGCACCTGGGCAGCTGACTTTACTTACCCCTGGAAACAGGACATCCTTTGTGCCCAACTCCCTCTGCCGGGCACTAGGCCTCAGCCACCTACAATCCCGAACGGAATAGGATTTCTTCCAGATGCAAGCTGCCACAAGCAGGAAACCTGGCTTCCCATGGAGGGCCAAAGGCCTCCTACAAACTGACATCAAACACCTGGGCAGCTGATCTTACTTACCCCTGGAAACAGCCCATCCTTTGTGTCCATCTGCCTCAGCCGGGCACCCTGCTCCGGCCACCTACAATCCCGAACGGAACAGCATTTCTTCCAGATGCAAGCTGCCACAAGCAGGAAACCTGGCTTCCCTTGGAGGGCCAAAGGCCTCCTACAAACTGACATCAGGCACCTGGGCAGCTGACTTTACTTACCCCTGGAAACAGGCCATCCTTTGTGCCCAACTCGCTCTGCCGGGCACCTGGCCTCGGCCACCTACAATCCCGAACGGAACAGGAGTTCTTCCAGATGTAAGCTGCCACAAGCTGGAAACGTGGCTTCACTTGGAGGGCCAAAGGCCTCCTACAAACTGACATCAGGCGCCAGGGCAGCTGACTTTACTAACCCCTGGAAACAGGCCATCCTTTGTGCCCAACACCCTTTGCCGGTCACCTGGCCTCGGCCACCTACAATCCCGAACGGAACAGGATTTCTTCCCGAAGCAAGCTGCCACTAGCTGGAAGCCTGGCTTTCCATGGAGGACCAAAGGCCTCCTACAAACTGACATCAGGCACTTGGGCAGCTGACTTTACTTTCCTCATGAAATAGGCCATCCTTTGTGCCCAACTCCCCCTGCCGGGCACCTGGCCTCGGCCACCTACAATCCCGAATGGAACAATAGTTCTTCCAGAGGTAAGCTGCCACAAGCTTGAAACGTGGCTTCACTTGGAGGGCCAAAGGCCTCCTACAAACTGACATCAGGCACCAGGGCAGCTGACTTTACTTACCCTTGGAAACAGCCCATCCTTTGTGTCCATCTCCCTCAGCCAGGCACCCAGCTCCGGCCACCTACAATCCCGAAGGAACAGCATTTCTTCCAGATGCAAGCTGCCACAAGCAGGAAACCTGGCTTCCCATGGAGGGCCAAAGGCCTCCTACAAACTGACATCAGGCACCTGGGCGGCTGACTTTACTTACCCCTGGAAACAGGACATCCTTTGTGCCCAACTCCCTCTGCCGGGCACCAGGCCTCGGCCACCTACAATCCCGAACGGAACAGCATTTCTTCCAGATGCAAGCTGCCACAAGCTGGAAGAATGGCTTCCCTTGGAGGGCCAAAGGCCTCCTACAAACTGACATCAGGCACCTGGGCAGCTGACTTTACTTACCCCTGGAAACAGGACATCCTTTGTGCCCAACTCCCTCTGCCGGGCACCTGGCCTCGGCCACCTACAATCCCGAACGGAACAGCATTTCTTCCAGATGCAAGCTGCCACAAACTGGAAGAATGGCTTCCCTTGGAGGGCCAAAGGCCTCCTACAAACTGACATCAGGCACCTGGGCAGCTGACTTTACTTACCCCTGGAAACAGGCCATCCTTTGTGACCAACTCCCTCAGCCCAGCAACTGGACTCGGCCACCTACAATCCCGAACGGAACAGGATTTCTTCCAGATGCAAGCTGCCACAAACTGGATGAATGGCTTCCCTTGGAGGGCCAAAGGCCTCCTACAAACTGACATCAGGCACCTGGGCAGCTGACTTTACTTACCCCTGGAAACAGGCCATCCTAGGTGCCCAACTCCCTCAGCCCAGCAACTGGCCTCGGCCACCTACAATCCCGAACGGAACAGGATTTCTTCCAGATGCAAGCTGCCTTGAACAGGAAGACTAGCTTCCCTTGGAGGGCCAAAGGCCTCCTACAAACTGACATCAGGCACCTGGGCAGCTGACTTTACTTTCCTTATGAAACAAGCCATCATTTGTGCCCAACTCCCTCTGCCGGGCACCTGGCCTCGGCCACCTATAATTCCGAACGGAACAGGATTTCTTCCAGATGCAAGCTGCCCCAAATTGGAAGCCTGGCTTCCCTTGGAGGGCCAAAGGCCTCCTACAAACTGACATCAGGCACCTGGGCAGCTGACTTTCCTTTCCCCTGGAAACAGGCCATCCTTTGTGCCCAACTCCCTCTGCCGGGCACCAGGCCTCGGCCACCTACAATCCCGAACAGAACAGGAGTTCTTCCAGATGCAAGCTGCCACAAGCTGGAAGAATGGCTTCCCTTGGAGGGCCAAAGGCCTCCTACAAACTGACATCAGGCACCTGGGCAGCTGACTTTACTTACCCCTGGAAACAGGCCATCTTTTGTGCCCAACTCCCTCAGCCCTACAACTGGCCTCGGCCACCTACAATCCGGAACGGAACAGGATTTCTTCCAGATGCAAGCTGCCTGGAACAGGAAGACTAGCTTCCCATGGAGGGCCAAAGGCCTCCTACAAACTGACATCAGGCACCTGGGCAGCTGACTTTACTTACCCCTGGAAACAGCCCATCCTTTGAGTCCATCTCCCTCAGCCAGGCACCCAGCTCCGGCCACCTACAATCCCGAACGGAACAGCATTTCTTCCAGATGCAAGCTGCCACAAGCAGGAAGTCTGGCTTCCCATGGAGGGCCAAAGGCCTTTTACAAACTGACATCAGGCACCTGGGCGGCTGACTTTACTTACCCCTGGTAACAGCCCATCCTTTGTGTCCATCTCCCTCAACCAGGCACCCAGCTCTGGCCACCTACAATCCCGAACGGAACAGGATTTCTTCCAGATGCAAGCTGCCACAAGCAGGAAGCCTGGCTTCCCATGGAGGGCCAAAGGCCTCCTACAAACTGACATCAGGCACCTGGGCAGCTGACTTTACTTACCCCTGGAAACAGGCCATCCTTTGTGCCCAATTCCCTTAGCCCAGCAACTGGCCTCGGCCACCTACAATCCCGAACGAAACAGGATTTCTTTCAGATGCAAGCTGCCTTGAACAGGATGCCTGTATTCCCTTGGAGGGCCAAAGGCCTCCTACAAACTGACATCAGGCACCTGGGCAGCTGACTTTACTTACCCCTGGAAACAGGCCATCCTTTGTGCCCAACTCCCTCTGCCGGGCATCAGGCCTCAGCCACCTACAATCCCGAACGGAACAGGATTTCTTCCAGATGCAAGCTGCCACAAGCTGGAAGCCTGGCTTCACTTGGAGGACCAAAGGCCTCCTACAAACTTACATCAGGCACCTGTGGAGCTGACTTTACTTACCCCTGGAAACACGCCATCATTTGTGCCCAACTCCCTCTGCCGGGCACCAGGCCTTGGCCATCTACAATCCCGAACAGAACAGGATTTCTTCCAGATGCAAGCTGCCACAAGCAGGAAACGTGGCTTCTCAAGGAGGGCCAAAGGCCTCCTACAAACTGACATCAGGCACCTGGGCAGCTGACTTTTCTTTCCTCATGAAACAGGCCATCATTTGTGCCCAACTCCCTCTGCCGGGCACCTGGTCTCGGCCACCTACAATCCCGAACGGAACAGGATTTCTTCCAGATGCAAGCTGCCACAAACTGGAAGCCTGGCTTCCCTTGGAGGGCCAAAGGCCTCCTACAAACTGATATCAGGCACCTGGGCAGCTGACTTATCTTACCCCTGGAAACAGGCCATCCTTTGTGCCCAACTCCCTCTGCCGGGCACCAGGCCTCGGCCACCTACAATCCCGAACGGAATAGGATTTCTTCCAGATGCAAGCTGCCACAAGCAGGAAACCTGGCTTCCCATGGAGGGCCAAAGGCCTCCTACAAACTGACATCAGGCACCTGGGCAGCTGACTTTACTTACCCCTGGAAACAGGCCATCCTTTGTGCCCAACTCCCTCTGCCGTGCATCAGGCCTCAGCCACCTACAATCCCGAACGGAACAGGATTTCTTCCAGATGCAAGCTGCCACAAGCTGGAAGCCTGGCTTATCTTAGAGGACCAAAGGCCTCCTACAAACTTACATCTAGCACCTGTGGAGCTGACTTTACTTACCCCTGGAAACAGGCCATCATTTGTGCCCAACTCCCTCTGCCGGGCACCAGGCCTTGGTCACCTACAATCCCAAACGGAACAGGATTTCTTCCAGATTCAAGCTGCCACAAGCAGGAAACGTGCCTTCCCATGGAGGGCCAAAGGCCTCCTACAAACTGACATCAGGCACCTGGGCAGCTGACTTTACTTTCCTCATGAAACAGGCCATCATTTGTGCCCAACTCCCTCTGCCGGGCACCTGGCCTCAGCCGCCTACAATCCCGAACGGAACAGGATTTCTTCCAGAGGCAAGCTGCCACAAACTGGAAGCCTGGCTTCCCTTGGAGGGCCAAAGGCCTCCTACAAACTGACATCAGGCACCTGGGCAGCTGACTTTACTTACCCCTGGAAACAGGACATCCTTTGTGCCCAACTCCCTCTGCCGGGCACTAGGCCTCAGCCACCTACAATCCCGAACGGAATAGGATTTCTTCCAGATGCAAGCTGCCACAAGCAGGAAACCTGGCTTCCCATGGAGGGCCAAAGGCCTCCTACAAACTGACATCAAACACCTGGGCAGCTGATCTTACTTACCCCTGGAAACAGCCCATCCTTTGTGTCCATCTGCCTCAGCCGGGCACCCTGCTCCGGCCACCTACAATCCCGAACGGAACAGCATTTCTTCCAGATGCAAGCTGCCACAAGCAGGAAACCTGGCTTCCCTTGGAGGGCCAAAGGCCTCCTACAAACTGACATCAGGCACCTGGGCAGCTGACTTTACTTACCCCTGGAAACAGGCCATCCTTTGTGCCCAACTCGCTCTGCCGGGCACCTGGCCTCGGCCACCTACAATCCCGAACGGAACAGGAGTTCTTCCAGATGTAAGCTGCCACAAGCTGGAAACGTGGCTTCACTTGGAGGGCCAAAGGCCTCCTACAAACTGACATCAGGCGCCAGGGCAGCTGACTTTACTAACCCCTGGAAACAGGCCATCCTTTGTGCCCAACACCCTTTGCCGGTCACCTGGCCTCGGCCACCTACAATCCCGAACGGAACAGGATTTCTTCCCGAAGCAAGCTGCCACTAGCTGGAAGCCTGGCTTTCCATGGAGGACCAAAGGCCTCCTACAAACTGACATCAGGCACTTGGGCAGCTGACTTTACTTTCCTCATGAAATAGGCCATCCTTTGTGCCCAACTCCCCCTGCCGGGCACCTGGCCTCGGCCACCTACAATCCCGAATGGAACAATAGTTCTTCCAGAGGTAAGCTGCCACAAGCTTGAAACGTGGCTTCACTTGGAGGGCCAAAGGCCTCCTACAAACTGACATCAGGCACCAGGGCAGCTGACTTTACTTACCCTTGGAAACAGCCCATCCTTTGTGTCCATCTCCCTCAGCCAGGCACCCAGCTCCGGCCACCTACAATCCCGAAGGAACAGCATTTCTTCCAGATGCAAGCTGCCACAAGCAGGAAACCTGGCTTCCCATGGAGGGCCAAAGGCCTCCTACAAACTGACATCAGGCACCTGGGCGGCTGACTTTACTTACCCCTGGAAACAGGACATCCTTTGTGCCCAACTCCCTCTGCCGGGCACCAGGCCTCGGCCACCTACAATCCCGAACGGAACAGCATTTCTTCCAGATGCAAGCTGCCACAAGCTGGAAGAATGGCTTCCCTTGGAGGGCCAAAGGCCTCCTACAAACTGACATCAGGCACCTGGGCAGCTGACTTTACTTACCCCTGGAAACAGGACATCCTTTGTGCCCAACTCCCTCTGCCGGGCACCTGGCCTCGGCCACCTACAATCCCGAACGGAACAGCATTTCTTCCAGATGCAAGCTGCCACAAACTGGAAGAATGGCTTCCCTTGGAGGGCCAAAGGCCTCCTACAAACTGACATCAGGCACCTGGGCAGCTGACTTTACTTACCCCTGGAAACAGGCCATCCTTTGTGACCAACTCCCTCAGCCCAGCAACTGGACTCGGCCACCTACAATCCCGAACGGAACAGGATTTCTTCCAGATGCAAGCTGCCACAAACTGGATGAATGGCTTCCCTTGGAGGGCCAAAGGCCTCCTACAAACTGACATCAGGCACCTGGGCAGCTGACTTTACTTACCCCTGGAAACAGGCCATCCTAGGTGCCCAACTCCCTCAGCCCAGCAACTGGCCTCGGCCACCTACAATCCCGAACGGAACAGGATTTCTTCCAGATGCAAGCTGCCTTGAACAGGAAGACTAGCTTCCCTTGGAGGGCCAAAGGCCTCCTACAAACTGACATCAGGCACCTGGGCAGCTGACTTTACTTTCCTTATGAAACAAGCCATCATTTGTGCCCAACTCCCTCTGCCGGGCACCTGGCCTCGGCCACCTATAATTCCGAACGGAACAGGATTTCTTCCAGATGCAAGCTGCCCCAAATTGGAAGCCTGGCTTCCCTTGGAGGGACAAAGGCCTCCTACAAACTGACATCAGGCACCTGGGCAGCTGACTTTCCTTTCCCCTGGAAACAGGCCATCCTTTGTGCCCAACTCCCTCTGCCGGGCACCAGGCCTCGGCCACCTACAATCCCGAACAGAACAGGAGTTCTTCCAGATGCAAGCTGCCACAAGCTGGAAGAATGGCTTCCCTTGGAGGGCCAAAGGCCTCCTACAAACTGACATCAGGCACCTGGGCAGCTGACTTTACTTACCCCTGGAAACAGGCCATCTTTTGTGCCCAACTCCCTCAGCCCTACAACTGGCCTCGGCCACCTACAATCCGGAACGGAACAGGATTTCTTCCAGATGCAAGCTGCCTGGAACAGGAAGACTAGCTTCCCATGGAGGGCCAAAGGCCTCCTACAAACTGACATCAGGCACCTGGGCAGCTGACTTTACTTACCCCTGGAAACAGGCCATCCTTTGTGCCCAACTTCCCCTGCGGGGCACCTGGCCTCGGCAACCTACAATCCCGAACGGAACAGGAGTTCTTCCAGATGCAAGCTGCCACAAGCTGGAAACGTGGCTTCACTTGGAGGGCCAAAGGCCTCCTACAAACTGACATCAGGCACCTGGGCAGCTGACTTTACTTACCCCTGGAAACAGGCCATCCTTTGTGCCCAACTCCCTCTGCCGGGCACCTGGCCTCGGCCACCTACAATCCCGAACGGAACAGGATTTCTTCCCGATGCAAGCTGCCACAAGCAGGAAGCCTGGCTTCCCATGGAGGACCAAAGGCCTCCTACAAACTTACATCAGGCACCTGGGCAGCTGACTTTACTTCCCCCTGGAAACAGGACATGCTTTGTGCCCAACTCCCTCTGCCGGGCACCTGGCCTCGGCCACCTACAATCCCGAACGGAACAGCATTTCTTCCAGATGCAAGCTGCCACAAGCTGGAACACTAGCTTCCCTTGGAGGGCCAAAGGCCTCCTACAAACTGACATCAGTCACCTGGGCAGCTGACTTTACTTACCCTTGGAAACAGCCCATCCTTTGTGTCCATCTCCCTCAGCCAGGCACCCAGCTCCGGCCACCTACAATCCCGAAGGAACAGCATTTCTTCCAGATGCAAGCTGCCACAAGCAGGAAACCTGGCTTCCCATGGAGGGCCAAAGGCCTCCTACAAACTGACATCAGGCACCTGGGCGGCTGACTTTACTTAGCCCTGGAAACAGCCCATCCTTTGAGTCCATCTCCCTCAGCCAGGCACCCAGCTCCGGCCACCTACAATCCCGAACGGAACAGCATTTCTTCCAGATGCAAGCTGCCACAAGCAGGAAGTCTGGCTTCCCATGGAGGGCCAAAGGCCTTTTACAAACTGACATCAGGCACCTGGGCAGCTGACTTTACTTACCCCTGGAAACAGCCCATCCTTTGTGTCCATCTCCCTCAACCAGGCACCCAGCTCTGGCCACCTACAATCCCGAACGGAACAGGATTTCTTCCAGATGCAAGCTGCCACAAGCAGGAAGCCTGGCTTCCCATGGAGGGCCAAAGGCCTCCTACAAACTGACATCAGGCACCTGGGCAGCTGACTTTACTTACCCCTGGAAACAGGCCATCCTTTGTGCCCAATTCCCTTAGCCCAGCAACTGGCCTCGGCCACCTACAATCCCGAACGAAACAGGATTTCTTTCAGATGCAAGCTGCCTTGAACAGGATGCCTGTATTCCCTTGGAGGGCCAAAGGCCTCCTACAAACTGACATCAGGCACCTGGGCAGCTGACTTTACTTACCCCTGGAAACAGGCCATCCTTTGTGCCCAACTCCCTCTGCCGGGCATCAGGCCTCAGCCACCTACAATCCCGAACGGAACAGGATTTCTTCCAGATGCAAGCTGCCACAAGCTGGAAGCCTGGCTTCACTTGGAGGACCAAAGGCCTCCTACAAACTTACATCAGGCACCTGTGGAGCTGACTTTACTTACCCCTGGAAACAGGCCATCATTTGTGCCCAACTCCCTCTGCCGGGCACCAGGCCTTGGCCATCTACAATCCCGAACAGAACAGGATTTCTTCCAGATGCAAGCTGCCACAAGCAGGAAACGTGGCTTCTCAAGGAGGGCCAAAGGCCTCCTACAAACTGACATCAGGCACCTGGGCAGCTGACTTTTCTTTCCTCATGAAACAGGCCATCATTTGTGCCCAACTCCCTCTGCCGGGCACCTGGTCTCGGCCACCTACAATCCCGAACGGAACAGGATTTCTTCCAGATGCAAGCTGCCACAAACTGGAAGCCTGGCTTCCCTTGGAGGGCCAAAGGCCTCCTACAAACTGATATCAGGCACCTGGGCAGCTGACTTATCTTACCCCTGGAAACAGGCCATCATTTGTGCCCAACTCCCTCTGCCGGGCACCAGGCCTCGGCCACCTACAATCCCGAACGGAATAGGATTTCTTCCAGATGCAAGCTGCCACAAGCAGGAAACCTGGCTTCCCATGGAGGGCCAAAGGCCTCCTACAAACTGACATCAGGCACCTGGGCAGCTGACTTTACTTACCCCTGGAAACAGGCCATCATTTGTGCCCAACTCCCTCTGCCGGGCACCAGGCCTTGGTCACCTACAATCCCAAACGGAACAGGATTTCTTCCAGATGCAAGCTGCCACAAGCAGGAAATGTGCCTTCCCATGGAGGGCCAAAGGCCTCCTACAAACTGACATCAGGCACCTGGGCAGCTGACTTTACTTTCCTCATGAAACAGGCCATCATTTGTGCCCAACTCCCTCTGCCGGGCACCTGGCCTCAGCCGCCTACAATCCCGAACGGAACAGGATTTCTTCCAGAGGCAAGCTGCCACAAACTGGAAGCTTGGCTTCCCTTGGAGGGCCAAAGGCCTCCTACAAACTGACATCAGGCACCTGGGCAGCTGACTTTACTTACCCCTGGAAACAGGACATCCTTTGTGCCCAACTCCCTCTGCCGGGCACTAGGCCTCAGCCACCTACAATCCCGAACGGAATAGGATTTCTTCCAGATGCAAGCTGCCACAAGCAGGAAACCTGGCTTCCCATGGAGGGCCAAAGGCCTCCTACAAACTGACATCAAACACCTGGGCAGCTGATCTTACTTACCCCTGGAAACAGCCCATCCTTTGTGTCCATCTGCCTCAGCCGGGCACCCTGTTCCGGCCACCTACAATCCCGAACGGAACAGGATTTCTTCCAGATGCAAGCTGCCACAAGCTGGAAGCCTGGCTTATCTTAGAGGACCAAAGGCCTCCTACAAACTTACATCTAGCACCTGTGGAGCTGACTTTACTTACCCCTGGAAACAGGCCATCATTTGTGCCCAACTCCCTCTGCCGGGCACCAGGCCTTGGTCACCTACAATCCCAAACGGAACAGGATTTCTTCCAGATGCAAGCTGCCACAAGCAGGAAACGTGCCTTCCCATGGAGGGCCAAAGGCCTCCTACAAACTGACATCAGGCACCTGGGCAGCTGACTTTACTTTCCTCATGAAACAGGCCATCATTTGTGCCCAACTCCCTCTGCCGGGCACCTGGCCTCAGCCGCCTACAATCCCGAACGGAACAGGATTTCTTCCAGAGGCAAGCTGCCACAAACTGGAAGCCTGGCTTCCCTTGGAGGGCCAAAGGCCTCCTACAAACTGACATCAGGCACCTGGGCAGCTGACTTTACTTACCCCTGGAAACAGGACATCCTTTGTGCCCAACTCCCTCTGCCGGGCACTAGGCCTCAGCCACCTACAATCCCGAACGGAATAGGATTTCTTCCAGATGCAAGCTGCCACAAGCAGGAAACCTGGCTTCCCATGGAGGGCCAAAGGCCTCCTACAAACTGACATCAAACACCTGGGCAGCTGATCTTACTTACCCCTGGAAACAGCCCATCCTTTGTGTCCATCTGCCTCAGCCGGGCACCCTGCTCCGGCCACCTACAATCCCGAACGGAACAGCATTTCTTCCAGATGCAAGCTGCCACAAGCTGGAAGCCTGGCTTCCCTTGGAGGGCCAAAGGCCTCCTACAAACTGACATCAGGCACCTGGGCAGCTGACTTTACTTACCCCTGGAAACAGGCCATCCTTTGTGCCCAACTCGCTCTGCCGGGCACCTGGCCTCGGCCACCTACAATCCCGAACGGAACAGGAGTTCTTCCAGATGTAAGCTGCCACAAGCTGGAAACGTGGCTTCACTTGGAGGGCCAAAGGCCTCCTACAAACTGACATCAGGCGCCAGGGCAGCTGACTTTACTAACCCCTGGAAACAGGCCATCCTTTGTGCCCAACACCCTTTGCCGGTCACCTGGCCTCGGCCACCTACAATCCCGAACGGAACAGGATTTCTTCCCGAAGCAAGCTGCCACTAGCTGGAAGCCTGGCTTTCCATGGAGGACCAAAGGCCTCCTACAAACTGACATCAGGCACTTGGGCAGCTGACTTTACTTTCCTCATGAAATAGGCCATCCTTTGTGCCCAACTCCCCCTGCCGGGCACCTGGCCTCGGCCACCTACAATCCCGAATGGAACAATAGTTCTTCCAGAGGTAAGCTGCCACAAGCTTGAAACGTGGCTTCACTTGGAGGGCCAAAGGCCTCCTACAAACTGACATCAGGCACCAGGGCAGCTGACTTTACTTACCCTTGGAAACAGCCCATCCTTTGTGTCCATCTCCCTCAGCCAGGCACCCAGCTCCCTGCCACCTACAATCCCGAAGGAACAGCATTTCTTCCAGATGCAAGCTGCCACAAGCAGGAAACCTGGCTTCCCATGGAGGGCCAAAGGCCTCCTACAAACTGACATCAGGCACCTGGGCGGCTGACTTTACTTACCCCTGGAAACAGGACATCCTTTGTGCCCAACTCCCTCTGCCGGGCACCAGGCCTCGGCCACCTACAATCCCGAACGGAACAGCATTTCTTCCAGATGCAAGCTGCCACAAGCTGGAAGAATGGCTTCCCTTGGAGGGCCAAAGGCCTCCTACAAACTGACATCAGGCACCTGGGCAGCTGACTTTACTTACCCCTGGAAACAGGACATCCTTTGTGCCCAACTCCCTCTGCCGGGCACCTGGCCTCGGCCACCTACAATCCCGAACGGAACAGCATTTCTTCCAGATGCAAGCTGCCACAAACTGGAAGAATGGCTTCCCTTGGAGGGCCAAAGGCCTCCTACAAACTGACATCAGGCACCTGGGCAGCTGACTTTACTTACCCCTGGAAACAGGCCATCCTTTGTGACCAACTCCCTCAGCCCAGCAACTGGACTCGGCCACCTACAATCCCGAACGGAACAGGATTTCTTCCAGATGCAAGCTGCCACAAACTGGATGAATGGCTTCCCTTGGAGGGCCAAAGGCCTCCTACAAACTGACATCAGGCACCTGGGCAGCTGACTTTACTTACCCCTGGAAACAGGCCATCCTAGGTGCCCAACTCCCTCAGCCCAGCAACTGGCCTCGGCCACCTACAATCCCGAACGGAACAGGATTTCTTCCAGATGCAAGCTGCCTTGAACAGGAAGACTAGCTTCCCTTGGAGGGCCAAAGGCCTCCTACAAACTGACATCAGGCACCTGGGCAGCTGACTTTACTTTCCTTATGAAACAAGCCATCATTTGTGCCCAACTCCCTCTGCCGGGCACCTGGCCTCGGCCACCTATAATTCCGAACGGAACAGGATTTCTTCCAGATGCAAGCTGCCCCAAATTGGAAGCCTGGCTTCCCTTGGAGGGCCAAAGGCCTCCTACAAACTGACATCAGGCACCTGGGCAGCTGACTTTCCTTTCCCCTGGAAACAGGCCATCCTTTGTGCCCAACTCCCTCTGCCGGGCACCAGGCCTCGGCCACCTACAATCCCGAACAGAACAGGAGTTCTTCCAGATGCAAGCTGCCACAAGCTGGAAGAATGGCTTCCCTTGGAGGGCCAAAGGCCTCCTACAAACTGACATCAGGCACCTGGGCAGCTGACTTTACTTACCCCTGGAAACAGGCCATCCTTTGTGCCCAACTCGCTCTGCCGGGCACCTGGCCTCGGCCACCTACAATCCCGAACGGAACAGGAGTTCTTCCAGATGTAAGCTGCCACAAGCTGGAAACGTGGCTTCACTTGGAGGGCCAAAGGCCTCCTACAAACTGACATCAGGCGCCAGGGCAGCTGACTTTACTAACCCCTGGAAACAGGCCATCCTTTGTGCCCAACACCCTTTGCCGGTCACCTGGCCTCGGCCACCTACAATCCCGAACGGAACAGGATTTCTTCCCGAAGCAAGCTGCCACTAGCTGGAAGCCTGGCTTTCCATGGAGGACCAAAGGCCTCCTACAAACTGACATCAGGCACTTGGGCAGCTGACTTTACTTTCCTCATGAAATAGGCCATCCTTTGTGCCCAACTCCCCCTGCCGGGCACCTGGCCTCGGCCACCTACAATCCCGAATGGAACAATAGTTCTTCCAGAGGTAAGCTGCCACAAGCTTGAAACGTGGCTTCACTTGGAGGGCCAAAGGCCTCCTACAAACTGACATCAGGCACCAGGGCAGCTGACTTTACTTACCCTTGGAAACAGCCCATCCTTTGTGTCCATCTCCCTCAGCCAGGCACCCAGCTCCGGCCACCTACAATCCCGAAGGAACAGCATTTCTTCCAGATGCAAGCTGCCACAAGCAGGAAACCTGGCTTCCCATGGAGGGCCAAAGGCCTCCTACAAACTGACATCAGGCACCTGGGCGGCTGACTTTACTTACCCCTGGAAACAGGACATCCTTTGTGCCCAACTCCCTCTGCCGGGCACCAGGCCTCGGCCACCTACAATCCCGAACGGAACAGGATTTCTTCCCAATGTACGCTGCCACTAGCTGGAAGCCTGGCTTCCCATGGAGGACCAAAGGCCTCCTACAAACTGACATCAGGCACCTGGGCAGCTGACTTTACTTTCCTCATGAAACAGGTCATCATTTGTGCCCAACTCCCTCTGCTGGGCACCTGGCCTCGGCCACCTACTTTCCCCAACGGAACAGGATTTCTTCCAGATGCATGCTGCCACAAACTGGAAGCCTGGCTTCCCTTGGAGGGCCAAAGGCCTCCTACAAACTGACATCAGGCACCTGGGCAGCTGACTTTACTTACCCCTGGAAATAGCCCATCTTTTGTGTCCAACTCCCTCAGCCAGGCACCCAGCTCCGGCCACCTACAATCCCGAACGGAACAGGATTTCTTCCAGATGCAAGCTGCCACAAGCAGGAAGCCTGGCTTCCCATGGAGGGCCAAAGGCCTCCTACAAACTGACATCAGGCACCTGGGCAGCTGACTTTACTTACCCCTGGAAACAGGACATCCTTTGTGCCCAACTCCCCCAGCCGGGCACCAGGCCTCGGGCACCTACAATCCCGAACGGAACAGCATTTCTTCCAGATGCAACCTGCCACAAACTGGAAGAATGGCTTCCCTTGGAGGGCCAAAGGCCTCCTACAAACTGACATCAGGCACCTGGGCAGCTGACTTTACTTACCCCTGGAAACAGGCCATCCTTTGTGCCCAACTCCCTCAGCCCAGCAACTGGCCTCGGCCACTTACAATCCCGAACGGAACAGGATTTCTTCCAGATGCAAGCTGCCTTGAACAGGAAGACTAGCTTCCCTTGGAGGGCCAAAGGCCTCCTACAAACTGACATCAGGCACCTGGGCAGCTGACTTTACTTTCCTCATGAAACAGGCCATCATTTGTGCCCAACTCCCTCTGCCGGGCACCTGGCCTCGGCCACCTATAATCCCGAACGGAACAGGATTTCATCCAGATGCAAGCTGCCACAAATTGGAAGCCTGGCTTCCCTTGGAGGGCCAAAGGCCTCCTACAAACTGACATCAGGCACCTGGGCAGCTGACTTTACTTACCCCTGGAAACAGGCCATCCTTTGTGCCCAACTCCCTCAGCCCTGCAACTGGCCTCGGCCACCTACAATCCCGAACGGAACAGGATTTCTTCCAGATGCAAGCTGCCTGGAACAGGAAGACTAGCTTCCCTTGGAGGGCCAAAGGCCTCCTACAAACTGACATCAGGCACCTGGGCAGCTGACTTTACTTACCCCTGGAAACAGGCCATCCTTTGTGCCCAACTTCCCCTGCGGGGCACCTGGCCTCGGCAACCTACAATCCCGAATGGAACAAGAGTTCTTCCAGATGCAAGCTGCCACAAGCTGGAAACGTGGCTTCACTTGGAGGGCCAAAGGCCTCCTACAAACTGACATCAGGCACGTGGGCAGCTGACTTTACTTACCCCTGGAAACAGGCCATCCTTTGTGCCCAACTCTCTCTGCCGGGCACCTGGCCTCGGCCACCTACAATCCCGATCGGAACAGGATTTCTTCCCGATGCAAGCTGCCACATGCAGGTAGCCTGGCTTCCCATGGAGGACCAAAGGCCTCCTACAAACTTACATCAGGCACCTGGGCAGCTGACTTTAGTTACCCTTGGAAACAGCCCATCCTTTGTGTCCATCTCCCTCAGCCAGGCACCCAGCTCCGGCCACCTACAATCCCGAAGGAACAGCATTTCTTCCAGATGCAAGCTGCCACAAGCAGGAAACCTGGCTTCCCATGGAGGACCAAAGGCCTCCTACAAACTGACATCAGGCACCTGGGCGGCTGACTTTACTTACCCCTGGAAACAGCCCATCCTTTGTGTCCATCTCCCTCAGCCAGGCACCCAGCTCCGGCCACCTACAATCCCGAACGGAACAGCATTTCTTCCAGATGCAAGCTGCCACAAGCAGGAAGCCTGGCTTCCCATGGAGGGCCAAAGTCCTCCTACAAACTGACATCAGGCACCTGGGCAGCTGACTTTACTTACCCCTGGAAACAGGACATCCTTTGTGCCCAACTCCCTCTGCCGGGCACCTGGCCTCGGCCACCTACAATCCCGAACGGAACAGGATTTCTTCCAGATGCAAGCTGCCACAAACTGGAAGCCTGGCTTCCCTTGGAGGGCCAAAGGCCTCCTACAAACTGACATCAGGCACCTGGGCAGCTGACTTTACTTACCCCTGGAAACAGGCCATCCTTTGTGCCCAACTCCCTCAGCCCAGCAACTGGACTCGGCCACCTACAATCCCGAACGGAACAGGATATCTTCCAGATGCAAGCTGCCTTGAACAGTAAGACTAGCTACCCTTGGAGGGCCAAAGGCCTCCTACAAACTGACATCAGGCACCTGGGCTGCTGACTTTACTTTCCTAAAGGAACAGGTAATCATTTGTGCCCAACTCCCTCTACCGGGCACCTGGCCTCGGCCACCTACAATCCCGAACGGAACAGGATTTCTTCCAGAGGCAAGCTGCCACAAACTGGAAGCCTGTCTTCCCTTGGAGGGCCAAAGGCCTCCTAAAAACTGACATCAGGCACCTGGGCAGCTGACTTTACTTACCCCTTGAAACAGGACATGTTTTGTGCCCAACTCCCTCTGCCGGGCACCTGGCCTCGGCCACCTACAATCCCGAACGGAACAGCATTTCTTCCAGATGCAAGCTGCCACAAGCAGGAAGCCTGGCTTCCCATGGAGGGCCAAAGGCCTCCTACAAACTGACATCAGGCACCTGGGCAGCTGACTTTACTTACCCCTGGAAACAGGCCATCCTTTGTGCCCAACTCCCTCTGCCGGGCCCACAGCTTTGGCCACCTACAATCCTGAACGGAACAGGAGTTCTTCCAGATGCAAGCTGCCACAAGCTGGAAATGTGGCTTCACTTGGAGGGCCAAAGGCCTCCTACAAACTGACATCAGGCACCTGGGCAGCTGACTTTACTTTCCTTAAGAAACAGGCCATCATTTGTGCCCAACTCCCTCTGCCGGGCACCAGGCCTTGGCCCCCTGCAATCCCGAACGGAACAGGATTTCTTCCAGATGCAAGCTGCCACAAACTGGAAACCTGTCTTCCCTTGGAGGGCCAAAGGCCTCCTTCAAACTGACATCAGGCACCTGGGCAGCTGACTTTACTTACCATTGGAAACAGGCCATCCTTTGTGCCCAACTCCCTCTGCCGGGCACCCTGCTCCGGCCACCTACAATCCCGAACGGAACAGCATTTCTTCCAGATGCAAGCTGCCACAAACTGGAAGACTAGCTTCCCTTGGAGGGCCAATAGCCTCCTACAAACTGACATCAGGCACCTGGGCAGCTGACTCTACTTACCCCTGGAAACAGCCCATCCTTTGTGCCCAACTCCCCCTGCCGGGCACCTGGCCTCGGCCACCTACAATCCCGAACGGAACCGGAGTTCTTCCAGATGCAAGCTGCCACAAGCTGGAAACGTGGCTTCCCTTGGAGGGCCAAAGGCCTCCTACAAACTGACATCAGGCACCTGGGGAGCTGACTTTACTTACCCCTGGAAACAGCCCATCCTTTGTGCCCAGCTCCCTCTCTTGGGCACCTGGCCTCGCCCACCTACAATCCTGAACGGAACAGGAGTTCTTCCAGATGCAAGCTGCCACAAACTGGAAGACAAGCTTCCCTTGGAGGGCCAGAGGCCTCCTACAATCTGACATCAGGCACCTGGGCAGCTGACTTTACTTACCCCTGGAAACAGGACATCCTTTGTGCCCAACTCCCTCAGCCGGGCACCTTGCCTCGGCCACCTACAATCCCGAACGGAACAGCATTTCTTCCAGATGCAAGCTGCCACAGGCAGGAAGAATGGCTTCCCTAGGAGGGCCAAAGGCCTCCTACAAACTGACATCAGGCACCTGGGCAGCTGACTTTACTTACCCCTGGAAACAGGCCATCCTTTGTGCCCAACTCCCTCAGCCCAGTCCCTGGCCTCGGCCACCTACAATCCCGAACGGAACAGGATTTCTTCCAGATGCAAGCTGCCTTGAACAGGAAGACTAGCTTACCTTGGAGGGCCAAAGGCCTCCTACAAACTGACATCAGGCACCTGGGCTGCTGACTTTACTTTCCTAAAGGAACAGGTAATCATTTGTGCCCAACTACCTCTACCAGGCACCTGGCCTCGGCCACCTACAATCCCGAACGGAACAGGATTTCTTCCAGAGGCAAGCTGCCACAAACTGGAAGCCTGTCTTCCCTTGGAGGGCCAAAGGCCTCCTACAAACTGACATCAGGCACCTGGGCAGCTGACTTTACTTACCCCTGGAAACAGGACATGTTTGTGCCCAACTCCCCCTGCCGGGCACCTGGCCTCGGCCACCTACAATCCCGAACGGAACCGGAGTTCTTCCAGATGCAAGCTGCCACAAACTGGAAGCCTGGCTTCCCATGGATTGCCAAAGGCCTCCTACAAACTGACATCAGGCACCTGGGCAGCTGACTTTACTTACCCCTGGAAACAGCCCATCCTTTGTGTCCAACTCCCTCAGCCAGGCACCCGGCTCCGGCCACCTACAATCCCGAACGGAACAGCATTTCTTCCAGATTCAAGCTGCCACAAGCAGGAAGACTAGCTTCCCTTGGAGGGCCAAAGGCTTCCTACAAACTGACATCAGGCACCTGGGCAGCTGACTTTACTTACCCCTGGAAACATTCCATCCTTTGTGCCCAACTCCCCCTGCCGGGCACCTGGCCTTCGCCACCTACAATCCCGAATGGAACAGGAGTTCTTCCAGATGCAAGCTGCCACAAGCTGGAAACGTGGCTTCACTTGGAGGGTCAAAGGCCTCCTACAAACTGACATCAGGCACGTGGGCAGCTGACTTTACTTACCCCTGGAAACAGGCCATCCTTTGTGCCCAACTCCCTCTGCCAAGCACCTCGCCTCGGCCACGTACAATCCCGAGCGGAACAGGATTTCTTCCCGATGCAAGCTGCCACTAGCTGGAAGCCTGGCTTCCCATGGAGGACCAAAGGCCTCCTACAAACTGACATCAGGCACCTGGGCAGCTGACTTTACTTTCCTCATGAAACAGGCCATCCTTTCTGCCCAACTCCCGCTGCTGGGCACCTGGCCTCGGCCACCTACAATCCCGAACGGAACAGGATTTCTTTCAGATGCAAGCTGCCACAAACTGGAAGCCTGGCTTCCCTTGGAGGGCCAAAGGCCTCCTACAAACTGACATCAGGCACTTGGGCAGCTGACTTTACTTACCCCTGGAAACAGGCCATCGTTTGTGCCCAACTCCTTCTGCCGGGCACCTGGCCTCGGCCACCTACAATCCCGAACGGAACAGGATTTCTTCCAGATGCAAGCTGCCACAAACTGGAAGACAAGCTTCCCTTGGAGGGCCAAAGGCCTCCTACAAACTGACATCAGGCACCTGGGCAGCTGACTTTACTTACCCCTGGAAACAGGCCATCCTTTGTGCCCAACTCCCTCTGCCGGGCCCACAGCTTTGGCCACCTACAATCCTGAACGGAACAGGAGTTCTTCCAGATGCAAGCTGCCACAAGCTGGAAATGTGGCTTCACTTGGAGGGCCAAAGGCCTCCTACAAACTGACATCAGGCACCTGGGCAGCTGACTTTACTTTCCTTAAGAAACAGGCCATCATTTGTGCCCAACTCCCCCAGCCGGGCACCTAGCTCCGGCCACCTACAATCCTGAACGAAACAGGATTTCTTCCAGATGCAAGCTGCCACAAGCAGGAAGCCTGGCTTCCCATGGAGGGCCAAAGGCCTCCTACAAACTGACATCAGGCACCTGGGCAGCTGACTTTACTTACCCCTGGAAACAGGCCATCCTTTGTGCCTAACTCCCTCAGCTGGGCACCCAGCTCCGGTCACCTACAATCCCGAACGGAACAGCATTTCTTCCTGATGCAAACTTCCTTGAACAGGAAGACAAGCTTCCCTTGGAGGGCCAAAGGCCTCCTACAAACTGACATCAGGCACCTGGGCAGCTGACTTTACTTACCCCTGGAAACAGGCCATCCTTTTTGCCCAACTCCCTCTGCCGGGCCCACAGCTTTGGTGACCTATAATCCCGAACGGAACAGGAGTTCTTCCAGATGCAAGCTGCCACAAGCTGGAAATGTGGCTTCACTTGGAGGGCCAAAGGCCTCCTACAAACTGACATCAGGCACCTGGGCAGCTGACTTTACTTACCCCTGGAAACAGGCCATCCTTTGTGCCCAACTCCCTCTGCTGGGCACCTGGCCTCGGCCACCTACATTCCCGAACGGAACAGGATTTCTTCCCGATGCAAGCTGCCACAAGCTGGAAGCCTGGCTTCCCATGGAAGACCAAAGGCCTCCTACAAACTGACATCAGGCACCTGGGCAGCTGACTTTACTTACCCCTGGAAATAGCCCATCCTTTGTGCCCAACTCCCTCTGCCGGGCCCCAGGCCTCGGCCACCTACAATCCCGAACGGAACAGGATTTCTTCCAGATGCAAGCTGCCACAAGCAGGAAGCCTGGCTTCCCATGGAGGGCCAAAGGCCTCCTACAAACTGACATCAGGCACGTGGGCAGCTGACTTTACTTACCCTTCTAAACAGGACATCCTTTGTGCCCAACACCCTCTGCCGGGCACCTGGCCTCGGCCACCTACAATCCCGAACGAAACAGCATTTCTTCCAGATGCAAGCTGCCACAACCTGGAAGACTAGCTTCACTTGGAGGGCCAAAGGCCTCCTACAAACTGACATCAGGCACCTGGGCAGCTGACTTTACTTACCCCTGGAAACAGGCCATCCTTTGTTCCTAACTCCCTCAGCTGGGCACCCAGCTCCGGCCACCTACAATCCCGAACGGAACAGGATTTCTTCCAGATGCAAACTGCCTTGAACAGGAAGACAAGCTTCTCTTGGAGGGCCAAAGGCCTCCTACAAACTGACATCAGGCACCTGAGCAGCTGACTTTACTTACCCCTGGAAACAGGCCATCCTTTGTGCCCAACTGTTGGGTTGACCGGAGCCGCAGGAGAAGATCCTCATGCTATCATGGTCAGCAAATCTCGTTTATTTCAGGTAGCATACACACATTTATATCTTCTATAATCAGCTCATACAAATAACAAAAGTTAAGCTCAGGATTGGTGCTCAGACTAAAAGTCAGCTACGCCTCTTTCTTCATTTCTTTGTGGTTTCATAGTTTGAGTAAGTTTTAGTTTTGCCGTGCTTCTCCCTCATATCTTTCAGCTACAAGGTCTTGTTATCGTATGCCAGCTGTGCTCAAGGACATACGAAGCTTACTGCCTTGCTGGTTTTCATGAGAGTGCCTGTGTGCTCAGCAAAGCTCTCTCATGTCTACGTGACCTTTTGCAGCTAGCCAGTTATCAATCACACTCTCCACACTTCCCCTGTTTTCTTTTACTGCTATCATTGTCATCTTAAAATTATCAAACATTGACAATACCATACGCTGCAAACATTGCAACACACAAGGCAAAACTAGAAGCAAAACAACAATTACAAGCAAAATCACAAGCACTACTTGTATCAAATGTTTTAACCAGCCTGTAATGTGCGCTGAAGTTGCATGAAAAGTTCACTCAGTCGGGGGTTGTTAACTTCTTTGAGACTTGCGTCTTCAATTCTGGAGACAACTCTCACTACATAAAGTGAGTCAGAAACTACATTAACAGGTTCTCGGAAGGTTTGAAAAGCCCATATAACTGCCAATAGTTCTAACGTCTGGAGATTGTCCTGTGGGCTTGCTGGAATCACATGATGATGCCACCGGCCTGCCTTGTTCCAAGTAGCTGCTGCTCGGCGGGAGCGCTTTCCTGCATCAGTAAAAGCTGTAATTGCGTGTGGAATAGGTTGGTCTTCTCTCAAAGGTTTAGTAATTAATTGCCATTCTCCTAGCCAGTGCAATAATTTCGGTTTAAGAGGGCCTGTTGTAACAAAACTCGGTGCTTGTAGTAATGCCTCTGCCAATTCTGCGGAGTTAAGCAGAAACCAGTCCAGGGACGCTTTTTCCATAGGTAGATGTATCACACTAGGTTCCTTGCCACTTAGCTCTATTGTGCGTAATCGGCCTTTCATAATTAGCAAGGCAAGTTTTTCAATTTTTTGTGTAATTGTTTTTCTTTGTTGTAAGGGAGGGCTAATCCATTCCAGGACCCCCAAGTCCTCCATATTTCCTGGTCTCTCCCCCGTTTTCTTTTTCTGCGTAATGGCTCCTAGAAGGTGATCTTTGTTATTCCAAATAGTCAGTGAAACAGAAAGGGATGGATCGTATCTGGTGACAAAGCCATTGGCAACACACCACAAAATACTTTGAAGTGCACTGATTTGATCTGCAGAAAGTACAACCGGAGCACAGGGGTCCGTGCCTTTTAAGAGGGGGCGCAACGCTTCTAGAAGGGTGTTAGGAATGCCAACTACAGGCTTGAGCCATTGGAGGTCTCCCAATAGTTTTTGTGCTTCATGCAAAGTGGACGGTGGAGCCTGGATGATAAGTTTTTGCGGGCGTATTTGTCTCTGTGTAATTGTCCATCCCAAATACTTCCATGGTGCATGGGTTTGAATTTTTTCATCAGAAACCATAAGGCCATAATTTCTCAACATGGCAATGATGGATTGTACCTGTATGACTGTAAAAGGCGAGCTTTGGGCAAACAAAATATCATCCATGTAATGGTAAATAATTGTATCAGGCATCGCTTGTCTAACAGGTTGCAGGGCCGTGTCAACATATAGCTGACACAAGGTCGGCGAGTTCCTCATTCCTTGTGGCAAAACTGTCCATTCAAAGCGCTTATCAGGTTCACCCCTATTAAGGGAAGGCAAGGTAAATGCAAACCTCTTAGTATCCTTTGGATGTAGGGGTATCGTAAAAAAGCAATCCTTCAAATCTATAACAAGAATAGGCCAATCCTGTGGTAGCATAGCTGGATTAGGGAGCCCTGGTTGTAGAGCTCCCATTGGCTCCATCTGCTGATTGACTGCTCGCAAGTCCTGTAGCAGACGATAACTTCCTGATTTTTTCTTTATAACAAAAATAGGCGTATTCCATGGGCTAGTTGATGGGCGAAGGTGTTTAAGCTGTAGTTGTTCTGCAACTAGGCAGTGTGCCTGCTCAAGATTTTCCCTTTTTAACGGCCACTGCTTAACTACCACGGGGTCATCAGAGGTCCAGGTCAATGGTAGAGGGAATGTCCAAGCAATGGCCATCACAATAAAGGGCGATCGGTAAGTACGTATCCCAATTGTGTCAAAACATCCCTTCCCAGGATGCAATCGACCTCCGATGGCAGGGGTGTCAGCGAAAACACTGCTTTAGCTTGTTTACCGTCGATCTCTACAGCAAGAATGGGAGATCGTTGTGCAAGCTTAATGCCACCAATGCCAGAAACTGTGGTATTAGCCGGTAAAAGCGGCCACGTCTTTGGGTATTTGGCCGTATCAATAATACATGTATCCGCCCCTGTGTCCAACAATGCCTTATGCAAAATGATCGTTTGTCCTTGGTAACATAAACAGCAGATCCTTTTGGGCCTTGTAGATAAGTCTATGACAGGAAGAGTGATACCTCCTGAGGAGCCAAGGCATTTTGTTCCGCGCGGCTCATCAGATCGTGGTGGTATGCTCATAGTTAATTGCGGTAGAGGTATGAACTGGGCGATCCGTTGGCCTTTTGGAATGTTCACTGGCGGGAAAGGTGTATGAGCTATAACAAAAATCTCTCCTTCAGCATCAGCGTCGATAACTCCAGGTTCTACCAGTAGGCCCAAAACAGACCCAGACGATCGACCTAAAATGAGTCCTCCTGTGGGTTGTCCATTAATGAGAATAGGTCCAAAAATTCCGGTAGAAATCACATGTGGACTGCTGTTATATAGGGTAACATTTACTGCTGCTGCCAGGTCCAATCCGAGGCTGCCGGAGGTTGCTGGCAAGAGTTGCCCATCGATGGTGTGGCTGGAACTATTTGTGTCCCGGCGCGGCCCAGTTTCGCGCTGGTCTTGGAGTTTCCCGATCCAGATCGGCAAGCGATGCTGTTGTGGGTATTGGATCGGCACTTGCCGCACCATACGCCCGTGGCACCACATTCGCGGCGGATGTGTCCCGGCTTTCCGCAGCGGAAACACTTCATCCTCCCACCGGTATTGGGGCTTTGACGCGCTGTCGCCGCTTGGAGGGGTGCGAGGGCAGCTAAAACCTGAGTCTGAGCTGATACTGCTTGTTCTCTAAAAGCCTGAGCCTGCTGTTGTAACCCCTCACCTATCTTTTGCAGCGCTTCTATCACAAATACCTGAGTGCCGGAAGGCATGGCTGCCGCTTTATCTAACAAATCTTGAACATTCCAATTCCCAGGGGCTGAAGCTATGAGGGAATGAGTGTTAGCATTCCCATTCTGCAAGATACATTGTTTAACTAGGGCATCTTGCATGTGCTCAGCAATGCCTGCTTTACTTAAAGCATCAATGATTTTGTCCACAAAGGGGCCAAGAGGCTCCTCCCTCCCCTGTTTTATCCCCATATAAAGAGGAACACCTCCTGGAGCTCTAATTTTCTCCATAGCTCTTTTAGCTACCGCCATGGCCTCTCTCAATTTATCAGGACCTAGGGTAGCTTGAGCCTCTACTCTATGAAGCGGTCCTTGACCCATAAGCTCGTCAGCGGTAATGCCGAGTAAGGGGTCTCCTTGGGGACGAGGGAGCGCGGCACTTGCAGCCGCCTCTTCCCTCCATCGGGCTTCAAACAGTAACCTTTGATGTGGGGTATAAATTAAACGAGAAAGACCTCTAACATCTGCGGGCAACAGGAGATTCGTATTAAAAAGGAATTCTAACATTTGTTTAGCGGGTTCGCTTGTGACCCCCATAGCTCGCTACGGTAGATCGTAGTTGTGACAAAAGTTTCCAGTCTAAATTAGTAACCTCCGCCCGTTGCCCTCCCTGCGGGTTATTGTGAAAGATAACTGGGAGGGCGAGGGGGGACGACATCTGCTCCTGAGCTGCCGCGGCCAGATCCGTATCTCCCTCCCGCCAGCCCTGATTTGCCAGTGCCGCCCATACCTCCCGTCTTTCTCGTGCCATAGCCTCCGCGAGGTCCGATAAGGCTCCGGGGAACGGCTCCGTGGCAACAGGACAGGGAGGGGCATTCCTAGCCTCTGCATTCATGGGGGTAGGGGGTGAAGGCATTAGTGGAGCAGAGGGCTGTGGCGAGGGCTGAACGGTGGGTGTACTGGCCGGCTCTACAGAGTCAGATGACGGGAGGTCAACGGTTGCAAAGACCGGAGGGTTTGGAGCGGAAGGGTCATCCCCATAAGCCCTATTCCTAGTGTGCATTTCACGAGCATTATCGACAGCTTTCTTCTCCGCCTGACACATAAGCAATTCATTATGCACAGTTCTCCACAACTTGCTCATCTTTTTCGCTGGCTTATCATCATCTAACACTAATTCCCAAAGCTTATCCCCATACCTGCGCCATTCGGCTAATTCATAAACAGTATGGGGGTTAGCAAAAGAGCCATAAGATGTAGCATGGCTCAAAAGAGGGGGGAGCTCCTTATCTAAGTCAAGCCCCTTAAATCCCCGCTTTCTAAGAAAAGCAGTAAAGAGATCATACGCTGCTTGCCTTTCCATACTCACCGGTACCGTTGCAAACCCCCAGGCGTCGGCAGCGCGTAGCGGCAGGGCGCACCGATGTGACCACCCCGGGCGTAAATCCGCCGTCCAAAGGACCCGACCCCAATGCAGCTCTAGAGAGGGTAGGGGAGAAGCCTGTTCGGGCGCCAAATGTTGGGTTGACCGGAGCCGCAGGAGAAGAGCCTCATGCTATCATGGTCAGCAAATCTCGTTTATTTCAGGTAGCATACACACATTTATATCTTCTATAATCAGCTCATACATATTGCAAAAGTTAAGCTCAGGATTGGTGCTCAGACTAAAAGTCAGCTACGCCTCTTTCTACATTTATTTGTGGTTACATAGTTTGAGTAAGTTTTAGTTTTACCGTGCTTCTCCCTCATATCTTTCAGCTACAAGGTCTTGTTATCGTATCCCAGCTGTGCTCAAGGACATACGAAGCTTACTGCCATGCTGGTTTTCATGAGAGTGCCTGTGTGCTCAGCAAAGCTCTCTCATGTCTACGTGACCTTTTGCAGCTAGCCAGTTATCAATCACACTCTCCACACCCAACTCCCTCTGCTGGGCCCACAGCTTTGGCGACCTACAATCCCGAACGGAACCGGAGTTCTTCCAGATGCAAGCTGCCACAAGCTGGAAATGTGGCTTCACTTGGAGGGCCAAAGGCCTCCTACAAATTGACATCAGGCACCTGGGCAGCTGACTTTACTTTCCAAAAGAAACAGGCCATCATTTGTGCCCAACTCCCTCTGCCGGGCACCAGGCCTCGGCCACCTACAATCCCGAACGGAACAGGATTTCTTCCAGATGCAAGCTGCCTTGAACAGGAAGACTAGCTTCCATTGGAGGGCCAAAGGCCTCCTACAAACTGACATCAGGCACCTGGGCAGCTGACTTTACTTACCCCTGGAAACAGCCCATCCTTTGTGCCCAACTCCCTCTGCCGGGCACCAGGCCTCGTCCACCTACAATCCCGAACGGAACAGGATTTCTTCCAGATGCAAGCTGCCACAAACTGGAAGACAAGCTTCCCTTGGAGGGACAAAGGCCTCCTACAAACTGTCATCAGGCACCTGGGCAGCTGACTTTACTTACCCCTGGAAACAGGCCATCCTTTGTGCCCAACTCCCTCTGCCGGGCCCACAGCTTTGGCCACCTACAATCCCGAACAAAACAGGAGTTCTTCCAGATGCAAGCTGCCACAAGCTGGAAATGTGGCTTCACTTGGAGGGCCAAAGGCCTCCTACAAACTGACATCAGGCACCTGGGCAGCTGACTTTACTTTCCAAATGAAACAGGCCATCATTTGTGCCCAACTCCCTCTGCCGGGCACCTGGCCTCGGCCACCTACAATCCCGAACGGAACAGGATTTCTTCCAGATGCAAACTGCCACAAACTGAAAGCCTGGCTTCCCTTGGAGGGCCAAAGGCCTCCTATAAACTGACATCAGGCACCTGGGCAGATGACTTTACTTACCCCTGGAAACAGCCCATCATTTGTGCCCAACTCCCTCTGCTGGGCACCAGGCCTCGCCCACCTACAATCCCGAACGGAACAGGATTTCTTCCAGATGCAAGCTGCCACAAACTGGAAGACTTGCTTCCGTTGGAGGGCCAAAGGTCACCTACAAACTGACATCAGGCACCTGGGCAGCTGACTTTACTTACCCCTGGAAACAGGTCATCCTTTGTTCCCAATTCCCCCAGCCGGGCACCTAGCTCCGGCCACCTACAATCCCGAACGAAACAGGATTTCTTCCAGATGCAAGCTGCCACAAACTGGAAGCCTGGCTTCCCATGGAGGGCCAAAGGCCACCTACAAACTAACATCAGGCACCTGGGCAGCTGACTTTACTTACCCCTGGAAACAGGACATCGTTTGTGCACAACTCCCTCTGCCGGGCACCTGGCCTCGGCCACCTACAATCCTGAACGGAATAGCATTTCTTCCAGATGCAAACTGCCACAAACTGGAAGACTAGCTTCCCTTGGAGGGCCAAAGGCCTCCTAAAAACTGACATCAGGCGCCTGGGCAGCTGACTTTACTTACCCCTGGAAACAGGCCATCCTTTGAGCCTAACTCCGTCAGCTGGGCACCCAGCTCTGGCCACCTACAATCCCGAACGGAACAGGATTTCTTCCAGATGCAAGCTGCCTTTAACAGGAAGACTAGCTTCCCTTGGAGGGCCAAAGGCCTCCTATAAACTGACATCAGGCATTTGGGCAGCTGACTTTACTTACCCCTGGAAACAGCCCATCCTTTGTGCCCAACTCCCTCTGCCAAGCACCAGGCCTCGCCCACCTACAATCCCGAACGGAACAGGATTTCTTCCAGATGCAAGCTGCCACAAACTGGAAGACAAGCTTCCCTTGGAGGGCCAAAGGCCTCCTACAAACTGACATCAGGCACCTGGGCAGCTGACTTTACTTACCCCTGGAAACAGGCCATCCTTTGTGCCCAACTCCCTCTGCCGGGCACCAGGCCTCGCCCACCTACATTCCCGAACGCAACAGGATTTCTTCCAGATGCAAGCTGCCACAAACTGGAAGACAAGCTTCCCTTGGAGGGCCAAAGGCCTCCTACAAACTGACATCAGGCACGTGGGCAGCTGACTTTACTTACCCCTCTAAACAGGACATCTTTGTGCCCAAATTCCTCTACCGGGCACCCTGCTCCGGCCACCTTCAATCCCGAACGGAACAGCATTTCTTCCAGATGCAAGCTGCCACAAGCAGGAAGCCTGGCTTCTCTTGGAGGGTCAAAGGCCTCCTACAAACTGACATCAGGCACCTGGGCAGCTGACTTTACTTATCCCTGGAAACAGGCCATCCTTTGTGCCCAACTCCCCTGCCGGGCACCTGGCTTCGGCCACCTACAATCCCGAACGGAACCGGAGTTCTTCCAGATGCAAGCTGCCACAAGCTGAAACGTGGCTTCCCTTGGAGGGCCAAAGGCCTCCTACAAACTGACATCAGGCACCTGGGCAGCTGACTTTACTTACCCCTGGAAACAGGCCATCCTTTGTGCCCAACTCCCTCTGCCGGGCACCTGGCCTCGGCCACCTACAATCCCGAACGGAACAGGATTTCTTCCAGATGCAAGCTGCCACAAGCTGGAAGACTGGTTTCCCATGGAGGACCAAAGGCCTCCTACAAACTGGCATCAGGCACCTGGGCAGCTGACTTTACTTACCCCTGGAAACAGGCCATCCTTTGTGCCCAACTCCCTCTGCCGGGCACCTGGCCTCGGCCACCTGCAATCTCGAACAGATCAGTATTACTTCCCGATGCAAGCTGCCACAAGCTGGAAGCCTGGCTTTCCATGGAGGACCAATAGCCACCTGCAAACTGACATCTGGCACCTGGGCAGCTGACTTTACTTACCCCTGGAAACAGCCCATCCTTTGTGTCCAACTCCCTCATCCGGACACCCAGTTCCGGCCACCTACAATCCCGAACGGAACACGATTTCTTCCAGATGCAAGCTGCCACAAGCAGGAAGCCTGGCTTCCCATGGAGGGCCAAAGGCCTCCTACAAACTGACATCAGGCACCTGGGCAGCTGACTTTACTTACCCCTGGAAACAGGCCATCCTTTGTGCCCAACTCCCTCTGCCGGGCACCTGGCCTCGCCCACCTACAGTCCCGAACGGAACAGCAATTCTTCCAGAGGCAAGCTGCCACAAGCAGGAAGCCTGGCTTCCCATGGAGGGCCAAAGGCCTCCTACAAACTAACATCAGGCACCTGGGCAGCTGACTTTACTTACTTCTGGAAACATGACATCCTTTGCGCCCAACTCCTCTGCCGGGCAATTGTGCTCGGCCACCTACAATCCCGAACGGAACAGGAGTTCTTCCAGATGCAAGCTGCCACAAGCAGGAAACCTGGCTTCCCATGGAGGGCCAAAGGCCTCCTACAAACTGACATCAGGCACCTGGGCAGCTGACTTTACTTACCCCTGGAAACAGCCCATCCTTTGTGTCCAACTCCCTCTGCCGGGCACCCAGCTCCGGACTCCTACAATCCCGAACAAAACAGGATTTCTTCCAGATGCAAGCTGCCACAAGCAGGAAGCCTGGCTTCCCATGGAGGGCCAAAGGCCTCCCACAAACTGACATCAGGCACCTGGGCAGCTGACTTTACTTACCCCTGGAAACAGGCCATCCTTTGTGCCCAACTCCTCTGCCGGGCACCTGGCCTCGGCCACCTACAATCCCGAACGGACATGGATTTCTTCCCGATGCAAGCTGCCACAAACTGGAAGACTGGTTTCCCATGGAGGACCAAAGGCCTCCTACAAACTGACATCAGGCACCTGGGCAGCTGACTTTACTTACCCCTGGAAACAGGCCATCCTTTGTGCCCAACTCCGTCTGCCGGGCACCAGGCTTCGGCCACCTACAATCCCGAACGTAACAGGATTTCTTCCAGATGCAAGCTACCACAAGCTGGAAACCCTGGCTTCCCATGAAGGGCCAATAGCCTCCTATAAACAGACATCAGGCACCTGGGCAGCTGACTTTACTTACCCCTGGAAACAGCCCATCCTTTGTGCCCAACTTCCTCTGCCGGGCACCTTGCTCCGGCCACCTACAATCCCGAACGGAACAGAATTTCTTCCAGATGCAAGCTGCCACAAGCAGGAAGCCTGGCTTCTCTTGGAGGGTCAAAGGCCTCCTACAAACTGACATCAGGCACCTGGGCAGCTGACTTTACTTATCCCTGGAAACAGCCCATCATTTGTGCCCAACTCCCTCTGCTGGGCACCAGGCCTCGCCCACCTACAATCCCGAACGGAACAGGATTTCTTCCAGATGCAAGCTGACACAAACTGGAAGACTTGCTTCCGTTGGAGGGCCAAAGGTCACCTACAAACTGACATCAGGCACCTGGGCAGCTGACTTTACTTACCTCTGGAAACAGGTCATCCTTTGTTCCCAATTCCCCCAGCCGGGCACCTAGCTCCGGCCACCTACAATCCCGAACGAAACAGGATTTCTTCCAGATGCAAGCTGCCACAAACTGGAAGCCCTGGCTTCCCATGGAGGGCCAAAGGCCCTCCTACAAACTAACATCAGGCACCTGGGCAGCTGACTTTACTTACCCTGGAAACAGGACATCGTTTGTGCACAACTCCCTCTGCTGGGCACCTGGCCCTCGGCCACCTACAATCCTGAACGGAATAGCATTTCTTCCAGATGCAAACTGCCACAAACTGGAAGACTTGCTTCCCTTGGAGGGCCAAAGGCCTCCTAAAAACTGACATCAGGCGCCTGGGCAGCTGACTTTACTTACCCCTGGAAACAGGCCATCCTTTGAGCCTAACTCCGTCAGCTGGGCACCCAGCTCTGGCCACCTACAATCCGAACGGAACAGGATTTCTTCCAGATGCAAGCTGCCTTTAACAGGAAGACTAGCTTCCCTTGGAGGGCAAAGGCCTCCTATAAACTGACATCAGGCATTTGGGCAGCTGACTTTACTTACCCCTGGAAACAGCCCCATCCTTTGTGCCCAACTCCCTCTGCCAAGCACCAGGCCTCGCCCACCTACAATCCCGAACGGAACAGGATTTCTTCCAGATGCAAGCTGCCACAAACTGGAAGACAAGCTTCCCTTGGAGGGCCAAAGGCCTCCTACAAACTGACATCAGGCACCTGGGCAGCTGACTTTACTTACCCCTCTAAACAGGACATCTTGTGCCCAAATTCCTCTGCCGGGCACCCTGCTCCGGCCACCTTCAATCCCGAACGGAACAGCATTTCTTCCAGATGCAAGCTGCCACAAGCAGGAAGCCTGGCTTCTCTTGGAGGGTCAAAGGCCTCCTACAACTGACATCAGGCACCTGGGCAGCTGACTTTACTTATCCCTGGAAACAGGCCATCCTTTGTGCCCAACTCCCCTGCCGGGCACCTGGCTTCGGCCACCTACAATCCCGAACGGAACCGGAGTTCTTCAGATGCAAGCTGCCACAAGCTGAAACGTGGCTTCCCTTGGAGGGCCATTGGCCTCCTACAAACTGACATCAGGCACCTGGGCAGCTGACTTTACTTACCCCTGGAAACAGCCATCCTTTGTGCCCAACTCCCTCTGCGGGCACCTGGACTCGACCACCTACAATCCCGAACGAACAGGATTTCTTCCCGATGCAAGCTGCCACAAGCAGGAAGACTGGTTTCCCATGGAGGACCAAATGCCTCCTACAAACTGACATCAGGCACCTGGGCAGCTGACTTTACTTACTCCTGGAAACAGCCCATCCTTGTGCCCAACTCCCTCTGCCGGGCACCAGCCTCGGCCACCTACAATCCGGAACGGAACAGGATTTCTTCCAGATGCAAGCTGCCACAAGCAGGAAGCCTGGCTTCCCATGGAGGGCCAAAGGCCTCCTACAAACTGACATCAGGCACTGGGCAGCTGACTTTACTTACCCCTGGAAAAAGGACATCCTTTGTGCCCAACTCCCCCTGCCGGGCACCTGGCCTCGGCACCATACAATCCCGAACGGAACCGGAGTTTCTTCCAGATGCAAGCTGCCACAAGCTGGAAACGTGGCTTCACTTGAGGGCCAAAGGCCTCCTACAAACTGACATCAGGCACCTGGGCAGCTGACTTTACTTACCCCTGGAAACAGCCATCCTTTGTGCCCAACTCCTCTGCCGGCACCTGGCCTCGGCCAACCTACAATCCGAACGGAACAGGATTTCTTCCAGATGCAAGCTGCCACAAGCTGGAAGACTGGTTTCCCATGGAGGACCAAAGGCCTCCTACAAACTGGCATCAGGCACCTGGGCAGCTGACTTACTTACCCCTGGAAACAGGCCATCCTTTGTGCCCAACTCCCTCTGCCGGGCACCTGGCCTCGACACCTGCAATCTCGAACAGATCAGTATTACTTCCAGATGCAAGCTGCCACAAGCTGGAAGCCTGGCTTTCCATGGAGGACCAATAGCCACCTGCAAACTGACATCTGGCACCTGGGCAGCTGACTTTACTTACCCCTGGAAACAGCCCATCCTTTGTGTCCAACTCCCTCATCCGGACACCCAGTTCCGGCCACCTACAATCCCGAACGGAACACGATTTCTTCCAGATGCAAGCTGCCACAAGCAGGAAGCCTGGCTTCCCATGGAGGCCAAAGGCCTCCTACAAACTGACATCAGGCACCTGGGCAGCTGACTTTACTTACCCTGGAAACAGGCCATCCTTTGTGCCCAACTCCCTCTGCCGGGCACCTGGCCTCGCTCACCTACAGTCCCGAACGGAACAGCAATTCTTCCAGAGGCAAGCTGCCACAAGCAGGAAGCCTGGCTTCCCATGGAGGGCCAAAGGCCTCCTACAAACTGACATCAGGCACCTGGGAAGCTGACTTACTTACTTCTGGAAACATGACATCCTTGCGCCCAACTCCCTCTTCCGGGCAACTGGGCTCGGCCACCTACAATCCCGAACGGAACAGGAGTTCTTCCAGATGCAAGCTGCCACAAGCAGGAAACCTGGCTTCCCATGGAGGGCCAAAGGCCTCCTACAAACTGACATCAGGCACCTGGGCAGCTGACTTTACTTACCCTGGAAACAGCCCATCCTTTGTGTCCAACTCCCTCTGCCGGGCACCCAGCTCCGGACTCCTACAATCCCGAACAAAACAGCATTCTTCCAGATGCAAGCTGCCACAATGCAGGAAGCCTGGCTTCCCATGGAGGGCCAAAGGCCTCCCACAAACTGACATCAGGCACCCTGGGCAGCTGACTTTACTTACCCCTGGAAACAGGCCACCTTTGAGCCCAACACCCTCTGCCGGGCACCTGGCCTCGGCCACCTACAATCCGAACGGAAACAGGATTTCTTCCCGATGCAAGCTGCCACAAGACTGGAAGACTGGTTTACCATGGAGGACCAAAGGCCTCCTACAAACTGACATCAGGCACCTGGGCAGCTGACTTTACTTACCCTGGAACAGGCCATCCTTTGTGCCCAACTCCGTGTCCTGCCGGGCACCAGGCTTCGGCCACCTACAATCCCGAACGTAACAGGATTTCTTCCAGATGCAAGCTACCACAAGCAGGAACCTGGCTTCCATGAAGGGCCAAAGGCCTCCTATAAACAGACATCAGGCACCTGGGCAGCTGACTTTACTTACCCCTGAACAGCCCATCCTTTGTGCCCAA